>NC_061514.1:143107077-143196808 GCF_022539505.1 Lolium rigidum
CCAAAAATAATTCAAGAAAAGAAACTTGAGTGTACATAGAGGATGACATGCGGGTCCGATTTAGCAGCAGCGGTATCACCGTTTGAGAGGCGGCAGGGGATCGAAAGAAAAAGGCAAGTGACCAAATTTGAGGTGCCAAAAAAACTCCAAGAAAAGAAAGTTTTATAGTACATAGAGGATGACATGCGGGTCCCATTTAGCAGCAGCGGTATCACCGTTTGAGAGGCGGCAGGGGATCGAAAGAAAAAGGCAAGTGACCAAATTTGAGGTGCCAAAAAAAACTCCAAGAAAAGTAAGTTTTATAGTACATAGAGGATGACATGCGGGTCCCATTTAGCAGCAGCGGTATCACCGTTTGAGAGGCGGCAGGGGATCGAAAGAAAAAGGCAAGTGACCAAATTTGAGGTGCCAAAAAAACTCCAAGAAAAGAAAGTTGATTGCACATAGAGGATGACATGCGGGTCCCATTTAGCGAGCAGCGGTCTCAACGTTTCCAAGGCGGCAAGGGATCAAAAGAAAAAGGAAGTAGCCGGAAATCGGGGGTCAAAAAAATCCAAGAATAGAAAGAATTTTGGTTCATAGAGGATGACATGCGGGACCCATGATCCTGCATCGTAAACGGCTCGATCGGAGAACGTTGAACGAGATGGCGCGATCGAGAAAAAAACAATGCCGGAGAGGCTGCCATCCGGGCCCTACATCCCTCGGCGGTGCGGATTTGCGTTGACTCGGCCGGCGAACCCGAGAATTCGCGATGCACCACGTCCCGGGCCACCATACGCGACGTTTTGGCCGCTTTCGTCGGGCTAGGTGGCCTCAAAAACGAGAAAAAAAAGTTTTGACATGCACCACGGAGGGACCCAAAATCGTCGGCCATGGTACACCAGCAACCACGGCGCGACTTCAACTTCGTCGGCCATGGCAACTTTTCTTGTAGTGAAATCCATAGCCATATAGAATGCAGAGAGAGAGAGGAAGAGGGTATGAGTAGCTCACAGTGTTATAGAGGAGTAGTCGTAGAGGTTGACGCCGGGGTTGCGTCGGCGACGCCGTCCTGCCGGCGTCGAGGTCGAGGATGCAGTGTGAACAACGACAACACCACCAGTACACCGACGCCGAGGTTGCGTCTATGGCGCCGTCCATCGATGTCGAGCACCGCAGCTCACAGAAGAACCACCACCACATCAACACCGGAGCCACACCACACTAGCACCACTCCACCGAAGGCAAGAACTCGGGAAGAACAAGGTAGTGCTCGTAGGCAGTGAAACAGAGCAGCAGGAGGCGTGGCAACCAGAACCCACACCGGCGACCTAGCCACGGCTAGGGTGGCCGTCGAGCATGTTACAGGGGCATGAAGAGGATGATGCCGATGAAGGTTATGTGGGGGAAGTCGAGGTGTCGCAGGGACGCCTGGAGCCAGCCGAAGTGGTGGCGACGGCGGCCGGACTGGTCGGTGACCACCTAGGGTTCCAGGGGTCGGGATCCAGAGAAAAGAGTGGAGAAAATCAAATCGATTTGGATAGAAGGGTAGAGCACGACGAGGCGGTCTATATCCCCACCACACCGGCGTCGGGGAGGACCAGAGTCGGGCAGGAGTGAGAGGCGGCGCGGCAGAGCAATGGTCGCCTCGGTAGGAGCGAGAGGGACGAGAGAGGAGGAGGTCGTCGAGGGACTGAAGGGCTGGGTCGGGGATTGGTTCACCTGACCCAACCAGACCAACTCGGCTGGGCCAGGTTTGGGCCAAACCTATTGGGCCAGCCCAACAGACCATTTGGTCTATTTGTATTCTTATTTTTTTGTATTTGTTATTTTTAGGAAAATCTTTTAAACATTTAAGTAAAATAAAAATAAATCAATAAGTAGAAGTGAGTATCATAAAATGACGTCTATAAATAAAATAGAAAACAAATACTTAAAGTTTAAAAGAACAAAAATATGAATTTCCTCTAAAATTTTAGAAGACCAAATTTTAAATCTTAAACTACTAAAACCTAAAAACTCAGGAGATAATTTCTTGTTTCAATTCTTCACATGAAGAAAATATTAAATATTACTTCACCTTAAGATGCCATATAAAACAACAATTTTTTCTTAATGGTTATGCTTAATCACATGAAAATCCTAATTGACCATCACTTCAATTAAAACCCTAAACCCTAAGAGTATTTAGCATATTTAAGTCTTTTGAAAATAATATAGTGTTAAGTCCATTGTTACTTCTATCTTCAATTTAGTAATAATCTCTACCAATTATCATGTTAATAATGAAATAAAAAATTTAGAAACCCTAATTCTAATATAAACAAGAATCTTGGTCCCATCATTTTATGTGATCATCCTAAAATAGTTCCAATCCTAAAACCCTAGGGGTTTAGCCCATGTGATCATAGCCACTTCACCTTTACATGTAAGACATTAATAAACAACCAATGAGTGCATACTCATGATCCACTAAAATAAAACTAGGTACAATTCACATGAGACCATCATTTCATGTCTTTATTTTTGGTTAACACCTATATGACCCACTAGTGCCACCTAGATATAAACCCTAGCTTGATACCACATGTTAGCACTATTGATCACCATTCCTATATACCACACCATTGGAATCCTCCTAAACCATCAAACCCTAGAAGAACCATGGAGATCAATCCTAGTACCAATATCTTGTGTAGTAATATATATCACATGCTCCTATTCCACTGAACCCTATTCAGGAAGTGATAAACCATCTAGTTTAGAAGCCATTAATCATTACTTAGTGAAGCAAATGTGAAGCCATAGTAAACCCTAACTTATAGCAACACTTTGACCATCATTCTTTGATATGATACCCATAATCAACCATAGTAATAAATTTGCTAATACCTGCTATGTATAGACCAATTCTATTTAACAACCCAACTAGTTCCTATTAGTGAACTAAATGAATCCAATAGTAAACCCTAGAAAGCCATAGCTCTTATGTATAGTAGTTCATATTCCTATTTAACCTGTTCTTCAAAAGTTATTCTTTTGAAGTACAAATGTTAATCAAACCATAGAAGCCATAGTTCTTATTTGAAATACTTACTAGTTCTTAATTAACATGTTCTTCAAAAGTTATTCTTTTGAAGTATAATACAAGTAATCATCAACCGTGTCCTGTAGAACTTAAAATTGACAACTGCTTTTCACATATTGTTCAACTACAAGTCCTTTATATGTGTGCTTATTATGATGTCTTATATCACTTGATTATGATACTAATATAACCAAACCCTAATAAGAACCTTGTTTGAGAACCATTCTAAAAGTGCAACAAACCCTAAATAAATCTGTACAACTCATACATCCTAAATCATCGAGGTTAGGTTATGCTCGGGACGATTGCATCTCATACTATGCATTATAGCATCTTGCCAGTTCTTTAAACATTGTCCTTACCGGACGATGATGGTATTTCAGCATTTGGAGTTCTCACGTACACTAGTGGAAAAAGTGGCTTTGGTCGCGGTTGGCAACTGCCATTAGTCGCGGTGGCGCAACCGCGACCAAAGTAGCGCGACTAAAGGCCCCCCCCTTTAGTCGCGGTTCCTTACAAACCGCGACTAAAGGCCCGTCCACGTGGGCCGCGAGCGAGCGCCGGGCGGAGGCCCTTTAGTCGCGGTTCTTCCGGCCAACCGCGACTAAAGGCCTCCGCGGGGTTTAGGGTTTAGCCCCCCTCCCCCTAAATCTGGTTTCTTTTTAATTTGTATTATTTTATTTCTTTTGGGTTTTAATTCTGAAGGAGTTTCACATATTCTACGGTACTGTATACATACATGCATATGAATGTACAATTTCAAACAAATTTGAAATTAGAACCAAAAAGAATTCAAGAGGAATATACAATATATATTCAATATCGGATGACCATATACAATATATATTCAATATCGGATGACCATATACAATTTTGAACAAGTTAGTTATAAATTCTGGTGCATATAAAGTTCTACGTCATCGTAATAGTGTTCTCCTCTAGGATCGATGACTTCCCTCGCCAACCATCCAGCTAGTTCCTCTTGAAGTGGTCGGAAGCGAGCTTGGACTAAGCGTCTTCCGGAGGTTATTCCTCGGGATGTTGTTCTCACACGTACGGTCCCGCTCATTGCGGTATCTCCGGATCCTCTCACAAACATAGTATCCACATAGATTGGTCCCCGGTGGCTGAGTATCCCCGGTCGTCCGCACTGCCATTTTAAAATGTAGCTCTTTTTTGAATTCACCGACCTTGGTATCTACGAACCGTCTCCAAACCCTACGAGGCAAAGAAAATTAAATAAACAAGAGAGTTATTAATTAGTTACTTGATATTAGGAAATGATGAACGAAATAGGCCGATCGATATAGAGCGCAAATGAATGAAAATAATTACTTTTGCATCATTTTTCTCATGTCGCCCCAAAGCGCCGGATCCATATTCGGAGAGTCGTGGACGAGAGCGAGGAGGTCTGAACTTTAATTACCATAAGAATCCGGTGGAACCTGCGGACACGATACATGCACGATCATGCATAACTCATCGATTAGCCACATACCATGCATGGAGTAAACAAAAGAGAATGTGCTCAAGACAGAAACACTCACCCAAAATGGTAAGGAAATAGAATATCACTTTTCTCTTGTCTGTTTTCTAATAAACCGCCACGAGTCTTCCTCCACGTCGGCGGGGTGGTGTTCTAACACATATGAATTAACGATGTGTGGGTCAATGAACCCAACATCATGGATGTTCCTTATTCGCATTTCCCGCTTCTTCATTCTGCATAATATATAGCGTACACAACAAGATAGTTAGGACAATATATATATATATATATATAGTGCAGGCAATGAACGAGATGGGGTAGAAATTAATAAATCACTTACAGAACGTAGCAACTGATGATAGATTTGTCGAGGTCGCGCAGATTGAACAGCCTGGAACAATTCACTCGAGAGGAATTTGTACCCGGTAACGTTTGAAGTGATGCACATATTTAACTTCCGCATAGATATAGTCTTTGGCGTCTTTATGTTTTATGTAACCCTTGTACCAATTTAGCGGACCTTTCATTTGTCGAGGTAGATCCTCTTCTGCGCGAGGCTCGATGAGAGGGCCATTCTTCACATATGTAAATACTACGTCCTTCATTGGCGCCTCATCAAGGCCTAACGGTGCACGAAGAGTGATACCTAAGTCGGCCGCTTGTTCTCCGGCACTTTCTACGGTCAATCCATGTGCTGCCGCAGCTGCTATGATATCGGGGGCATCCGGACCGGCGGCTTGCACTATGAGCGGGGCGATCGATTGTTTACTTTGTTCCCCGAGCTGGGCAACTTCTTTCCCCCTTTCTAATTTTGTCTCGGCCTCGTCCTCCAAGGCTTTCTTCTTCGCGGACTCTTGGTTCCTCTTGAACGCGAGTGCTTGCCTACGAAGTTCACGTAAATAGTCGTCGAGGCAGATTCTTCGCGGCTTGGGACGGTGTGTTCAAAAATGACTTAGCCCACTTGCTTTTCCTTGTCGAATATACTGGCTTGGGCTCGCCCTCTATTTTCTTCTTGACGCTCGCCTTCCATTTCTCTAAATCAGCAGCCGCGCCCGCCTCGACTTCCTCGGCACTACTTTCCCAAGGCCTCGTGGGGAGAGGCTTCGGTGATACCTCCGGTACCTTTGTTTTCTTAGGTACGTAAGGGTCCGGGTTAATAACCCAGGACTGCTTACGCTTCTTCGCCGGAGGTGGATTGGGGCGGTACCGGTGTCCGATCACCCGCCGGACGAGGACTGGGGGGCGGCGTCGGCTGGCGTGAATGAGGTGTATTAGGTGAAGCACCACCGCCACCGTCACCGCCACCGCCACCGTCACCGCCACCGCCACCGCCACCGTCACCGCCACCGCCACCACCACCACCGTACGGGGGTGGACTTGTTGGCGCCTCGCCTGGAAACTTGATAAATTTCTTCCGCCATAGAATGAGCTGGCGCTTGACATCTCCAAGTCTTTTCACCCCTTCGGGTGTAGCAATGTCAATGTCCAGGTCCTCAAACCCTTGGACTATCTCCTCCACCGTCACACGAGCATAGCCATCTTGAATGGGGTTGTTGTGGTGGAGTGCTCCGGTGGTAAAGCACTGCCGATGGCTACCTTCATGGACATGTTCCCGATAGGATAATACAGATGACATGCTTTCATCTCCTTTATATCGTCCACGGGGTAGCGAGGAGGCTCCGGTGCAGTAATTTCGACCACCAGCTGAGGCTCCGGTGCAGTAATTTCGATCGTCGGTGCACCAGCCGGTGAGGCCTCCGTGGAAGCCACGCTGCTTCTTCTCCGCTGCTGGCTTCCGAGATCCATTGGATGATCTTCATGCTGCGCCCGAGCTGCATCTCTTTCGGCTACTAGTACACTCACGGTTTTCTTCATCACATCCATTTCCGTTACCAACTTCGCCACAACATCCGCATCCCGATCCATCTTTCTCTTACGGCTACGTAACCGTACGGGTCATCTTTACGGGGAACCCTAGTTTCCACGGAATGTCCCCGGGCATGCCTCGTACACGTCCTCCGTGTTCGGGATTCCCGAGGGCTTTTGTCGGGCGTCGTTCTCTCTGTTGAACTTGATCCTCCCTCTTGAGCATCCCTCATTGCCTCAATAAGGTTTTGGGTGGGTGTAATTATTTTGTCCTGGTAAACACACTCCCCTGTCTCCGGGTTCGGCGATCCCCCATGCCCGTACCACCAGCTTTTGGCCCTTGGGTCCCATCCCTCCGTACCTGGACGGATTCCTCGCGTCCTCCGCTCGTTCTCCATCTTCTCCCACCTAGGCTGCCAAAAGCGATACCCTCCTGGCCCCATTTTATGATTGTACTCCTTCTTGGCCGCATTTTCCTTATTTTTTTCGATAGTTCAAGGAACTGCTCCGATTTCTTTTGCTTCACAAATTCTGGCCAATCATGTTGCGAGTTTCTCATATTGTCCTTTGAAATCCGGAGTCTTGCCCTGGTTGACAAAGTCATGGGCTAGATTTTGCTTGTATTTCCGGAATGCGTTGGCCATCCTAGAAAGAGCGAACTGTTTGACTAGCTTGCGCCTCTTCTTGTTTTCCGCAATCTTGTTACCCTCCTCATCGTATTTGCGGTATTCCGGAGGTAGAACGAAATGTTCCATAAGCTTGTTGAAGCAATCTTTTTTCTCTCTTATCGATAAAAGTGAAACCAACACGTGCCTTCTTTGGCTCATTCCACTCCTGGCGGGTGATCGAGACGTTGTCTCTAACAACGGCTCCGCATTGGCCGACAAACTTGGTGGCGTTCTTCGTTGGGCTCCAGCGGCCTGCCGGTTGCTTCGTCGACAACATCGATGGTGCATGTTTCTCCTGCTTTCATCGTCTTGGTTGCGCCACGCTCCGACGACGACGTACTCGATTTTTCGACGATCCGGCCGAGGGCTAAAATAAGAAAGAGAGTCGCGCGCGTTAGTACACACACATTTATTCAAATCAGTTAGTTGTATCACCAGACGCTCAATATGTATATATATATACCTCGGCGCCGGAGGTGGTTGCTACTTCCAATTGAAGATCGTCGTTTATCGACGTTTCTTCGGCATCATCTTGCTGACGGCGCCCTTCATCTTCACCCTCAAGGTTCAGATAAGAAGAGATATCATCTTCTTCTTCTCCGGTCGGCACAAATGGAATATCGCCATTTATGATGCCGAACATATGGTCTTCAGCGTCCGGATCATAGTTGTCCGAGAATCGGGTCAGCTCTATCGTCCGCCATATGTCAGTCCTGAAAACATGTAGTCAAAACAAATTAATTGTGTATATGCCAGCATTATCACATCTCTTCTACATATAAAGAGAGAGGGCGACGAGGGAGGCGAGAGGGGGACGCGTGTATTAGATGTGTATATGCGGACGATCGACCGCGTGACCGAGAGACCGGTGTGGCGGTGACCGAGAGGGCGGTGGCGGTGCCGAGGACACATAACCCTCGCCGCCCCCTCTCGATACCAAATAAAATGTTAAGTTAAAATTTTGATCATTAAGTCTAATTTTTCTTAAGTTAAAATTTTGATCATTAAGTCTAATTTTTCTTAAGTAAAATTTTGATCATTAAGTCTAAATTTTGTTAAGTACGGCCGGCCGGCGCGGTGAGAGAGAGAGGCCGGCCGGCGCGCGGGAAGGGGAGAGGAGGAGGGCGGCAAGGAGCACGGACGGTGAGAGAGAGACCGGCACGGTGGCGGTGGCGAAAGGGGGCGGCGGTGGCGGTGGCGAAAGGGGGGCGGCCGGCGCGGTGAGAGAGAGAGGGCCGCCCCGTCGCTGCGAAACAAAAAAAAAGCCCGCACATATACGGAGGGGGCGGCGAGGGGGGCGGCGCATCGCCGCCCCCCTCGCTGCCCCCTCTCCGTATACGCGCGGGCATGTCAATTAAGTTTACTTTTTTTAACTTTTAACTTTTTTGTCAAGTTTTACTTTTTTGTTAATTATCAAATTTTACCGTTTTCTAAAACTAATTAACTAGTTAAAATTAAAAAAAAACTAAAAAACTAAAAAAAAAAGCGGCCGGCGCCCCACTGCACGATCTCTCTGTCAACAGAGAGAGGGGCGCGCCGGCCACGGCCCCTTCGTCTCTCCCTCCCTCATCTCTCTGTAGCACACGGCCGGCCGCGCGCGTGGCCGGAGGCCGGCGGGCCGGTGAGAGCGGCGGCGCGCGCGGCGCGCGCGGCGGGCGAGGGCGGGCGCGCGGGCGGCGGGCGGCGGTTGCGGCGGCGGCGGGCGACGGGCGCGCGACGGGTGACTGCTGCGGCGGCGCGGCGGGCGGCGGTTGCGGCGGCGCGTTCATCGAGAAGACGTACGGGGCGGCGGGCGACGGTTGTGGCGGCGGCGGCGACGGGCGACGGGCGACGGGCGACGGCGGCGACGGGCGACGGCGTCGAGGGCGCGATGGCGACGGCGTCGAGGGCGCGATGGCGCGGCAGTTCGATCGGCAGAAAACGGAGCGGGCGAGGAAGAAGAGAAGAGGCGCCGCCGCTCTTATTTATAGGGGTGGGGCTTTAGTCGCGGTTGGGGTCACCAACCGCGACTAAAGGGTACCCTTTAGTCGCGGTTGGTGACCCCAACCGCGACTAAAGCCTTTTTTCGCCCGTTTTTGCGTTTCCCGCGGAAACGACCTTTAGTCGCGGTTGGGGATACCAACCGCGACTAAAGGTGCTTTTTCAGATTCATTTCATTTCAAAATTTTAAAAATACAAATAATATATCAAAAAAATCAGAAAAATAAAACTAATTCAATTCAAAATCTTAAAAATACATATAATATATCAAAAAATTCAGAAAAATAAAAATAATTCAATTCAAAATCTTAAAAATACAAATTATCAAAAATTCATAAAAATAAAATTAATTCAATTCAAAAGTTCGTTGGCCCCCTCTTCCCGCCTCTTTCCGCCGACCCCCTCTTCCCTCCTCGTCTTCCCGCCATTTCTTCCCTGTCTTCCCGCCTCTTTCTTCCCGCCAATTGTTTCCCGCCAATTTCTTCCGGCCTCTTTCTTCCCGCCAATTTTTTCCCGCCAATTTCTTCCCGCCACTTTCTCCCCGCCTCTTTCTTCCCGCCTCATGTCTTCCCGCTCCCATTTTTCCCGCCATTTGTCACTACATATAGGTAGCCCGGCTTGGCCAGCATCACATCTCTACAATCTCTCATCACTCTCTCATGGCTTCCACCGCACCCACTCTAACCTACCAGCAAGTGGAGGAGCTTTGCGCCTCGAACTACCCTTGCCCTCCGGGCTACCGCGTCCCTGCCGGCTGGAGCCTAAGCGCCGGCGGCGTGCCGGTCCCTCCCGTCCCTCAGGGTGCTGCGCGCCGGGCGGCCATCACGAACCACTACTACCTCGACCTCACGCCGGAGCAGCGGATGAATCCCCGGCGGCATCCCGATAACCAGCATACTTGGGACGCCTTCTTCATCAATCGGCGTGAGAGGGCGCTCGCCGGGTATGAGGAGGACGGTCCGCCTCCTGGAAACTTCCACGAGGCCGGCCGTCGGCTATGGTGGTACGGCCGGACTCTGCAGAGCGTCATGGACTACATCACGGCCGGCGATATCCCTCGCCTGCGCTACCCTCAGTTCGAGCCACGAGCGCCGCCCGACGACAGCGACGACAGCAGCGACGACAGCAGCGACGACGACGCCTGCGCTACCCTCAGTTCGAGCCACCAGTACAACGGCGGCGGCTATGAAGACTACGAGTATGCATATTATACGCCTAGGCAGGAGTATGACTAAATCACTCCAAATTTCATGTATGCAGGAGTATGACTTAGTCGTCACTCCAAATTTCCTATATGCAGGAGTATGACTTAGTCACTCCAAATTTCATGTATGCGGGAGTATGACTTAGTCACTCCAAATTTCATGTATCATCGGTGCTATCTCGAGTCAATTGAATCATTCGAAAATGGACACCAAACACATCACGGGTAATATAATTCACATGATTCATTCAACAAAGTTTGGTACAATAAATTATTACACATCATTTCTTCCCTTGTGTCCCTGCTTGCTTACGATTGTGCCGTATCCATGGAGCATCCTCATCATTTAACTTAATGCTTGGGTCGGTGTTCACTTTGAAGGGCGGAATTTCAGCAAACATATTATAATCTTCCGACATGTCTGTCTTGTCCTCCACTCCCACGATGTTTCTTTTCCCTGAAAGAACAATGTGGCGCTTTGGATCATCGCATGATGTACTGATCGTTTTCTTATCTTTCCGTTTCCTCGGTTTGCTACTCATGTCCTTCACATAGAAAACCTGAGCGACATCTTTCGCTAGGACGAATGGTTTGTCAAGATAACCAAGATTGTTGAAATCCACCATTGTCATTCCGTATTGCTGGTCCACCTTTACCCCACCTCCTGTTAGCTTGAACCATTTGCACCGGAACAAAGGGACCCTAAAGGAGGGTCCATAGTCAAGTTCCCATATCTCCTCTATGTAACCATAATATGTGACCTTTTGCCCATTCTCGGTTGCTGCATCAAAGCGGACACCACTGTTTTGGTTGGTGCTCTTTTTATCTTGGGCGATCGTGTAAAATGTATTCCCATTTATCTCGTACCCTTGGAAAGTCGTTATAGTCGAAGATGGTGTCTTGGCCAACATGTACAGCTGATCTACAACCTTATTGTCACTCATTAAATGTTTTCTCAACCAATCGCCGAAAGTCTCCATGTGGGCCTTCCTAATCCAGGATTCGGGCTTCCCGGGGTTGTCCGAGCGTAAAATATTCTTGTGTTTCTCAAAGTACGGAGCCACCAAGCTGGAATTGGTCGGAAGCTGTGTGGTGTGCTTCGGTCGAGAGAATGGCCGTCCATACATATCATTGATTTCCTTCCGATCGTGCCTTTTCCACTTAGTCTCCCCTCGTGCCGCGATTGAGGAAGACCAATCGGCTTAAGGTCAGGAACAAAGTCAACAGAAAACTCAATTACCTCCTCATTTCCATAGCCCTTGGCGATGCTTCCTTCTGGCCTAGCACGGTTACGAACATATTTCTTTAATACTCCCATGAACCTCTTGAAGGGGAACATATTGTGTAGAAATACAGGACCGAGAATGGAAATCTCATCGACTAGGTGAACCAGGAGGTGCGTCATAATATTGAAGAAGGATGGCGGGAACACCAACTCGAAGCCGACAAGACATTGGATCACATCGTTCCGTAACCGTGGTAGAACTTCCGGATTGATTACCTTCGAGAGATTGCATTGAGGAATGCACATAGCTTCACAATGGCTACTCGAACATTTTCCGGCAGGAGCCCCCTCAAAGCAATCGGAAGCAATTGCGTCATAATCACGTGGCGGTCGTGAGACTTCGAGGTTTTGGAACTTTTTCTCCGCCATGTTTATTATTCCCTTTATATTGGACGAGAATCCTGACGGGACCTTCATACTGCTCAGGCATTCAAAAAAGATGACCTTCTCTTCTTTGGTCAGAGCGTAGCTGGCACGACCTTGAAACCGTTCCGGATGCCGATCATCAGGGTCTTTCAAACTTTGCTGGTCCTGCCGTGCTTCCTTTGTATCATTTGACTTCCCATACACGCCCAAGAGGGCAGACAACCTTCTTTGCTTCGTACGTAGTGGCGGGCAACTCGTTATTCTTTGGAAACATATTCTTCAACATTTTCAGCAAGTTTTCAAATGCCGAGTCAGCTACACCTGCCTGTGCCTTCCATCTCAGCAAATCCGAGTGTGCAGCCTAGCTTTTTCAGACCATCATCGCATCCGGGGTACAGCGCCTTCCTGTGATCCTCTAACATGCGATCCAAATTCTCCCTCTCTTTTTCAGTTTCGCAGCGTCTCCGTGCATCGGCAATGGTCCGACCAAGATCATCAACGGGATCATCACGTGCCTCTTCTTCACCTTCCCCTTCACCTTCCCCTTCACCTTCAGCATCCTCCATGAAAGTATCACCGAAATGAGAAAGATAGCTTTCATCATTGAAATCATCCCCTTCTTCATCTTCTTCCATTATAACCCCTCTTTCTCCATGCTTGGTCCAACAATTATAGCTTGGCATGAAACCGTGCCGAAGCAGGTGCATGTGAACATCTCTTGAGGAAGAGTAACCCTTCCGATTCTTACACTTAACACATGGACAGATAACAAAACCCCCACGCTTGTTCGCATTAGCCACTACGAGGAAATCTTTCAAACCCGTACTCGAACTCGCCGGAGAGTCGGTTACCGTACATCCATTGCCGATTCATCTGCATTATTATAATATAAAATATATAATTAACCATCATGCATTTGTTAAACTAACTAGCTACAAACAATATAAATTAAACAATGAACTACACACACATGCATATTTTATCAATGACACATCAAAGGTTCAAGTTGCTAACCGCGATCGAGGAGGAAAAAATAAATGAGAAAGCTCAAGTGTGACTCCAACACTTCATATCATGTTTGTTTCATGCTCTTGGGGCATTTCATCAAACACCTTATGTGCATAAGAGGAACCAAAAGCAAACCTAACACTCACTTGTGAAGTTTGTGAAGAGAATGGCTCCAAATGGCTAAGTGTTGGCTGCTGGATGGGTATATATAGGGGAGGGGCTTTAGTCCCGGTTGGCCTGGCCAACCGCGACTAAAGGCCTTCGAGCACCTTTAGTCGCGGTTGGGCTGGCCAACCGCGACTAAAGCCCCCCACGTGCACCAGCTTGCCACCGTGCGCCCGGGCCCAGAGCCTTTGGTCGCGGTTCGCCACACGAACCGCGACTAAAGACCCCATTAGTCGCGGTTCCTTTACCTTCGCGACTTATGGGGCTTCCCGGAAGCCTGTTTTTCCACCAGTGGTATCGAAGCTTTTGCCTGCATAATCTTGCAGTCAAGAAAGGCAAGTTCATCGCTTGCTCATGTCATTTGATTATTTGTATCAAACTATATGCAAAGTACTATACTTATCACTCATGCATTAAAAAGCAAAGTATTATTTTACAATTATGAATATGACTATGTGGTGGGCAATGGAACCTTGGTATGTGTTGATATGGTGGAGGTTCCATTGCATGGGTACTACTCATCTAGGACTAAGTACCAATGCCGTCCAGTGATTCTAGCATCGTACAAATCGCGTTAACCATAATATCTATAATGGCTCTGGGAAGTCAGCTGTATCTTTTTCCTTCTGCACGCCAACGGATTGGTAGAGCTGCAGGGTGTTGGAGGCACTGCCGTAGGTTGGGATAGCCTTTTAAATCCCCATCCATATGTGATGTTGAGCTCTACGGTCTATGATGGATTGTCCAAAGTACACCGTGAGTAAAGCCGTATTATCGGGAGAAGTCTACTGGGGGTGTACGGGTGGACAAAAGGGTGGGTTTACAGGGTCGCGGAGAAGGCAGTGATTGGGTTGGATCTTACACCTGGCCCCACACCAAGGAAGTGTGGACGAGAAACGCGTCTCGGCAAGGCATCAAGGATAAGTTCTCTTATGGGAAAAGTAAGGCACCTCTGCAGAGGATACTGAATTGTGACTGTCACTCCCTGTTCCGGGAAGGGAACTGCGAACGCGGCAGGAAAGGAACTCCACGAAGTTCTGGTCAACCTGTGAAGACTGACGTGCATAGTTTTCAGAATAAAACAAACCTTTTAAAGAAATGTTTATGAAAACTTGCATTGGTCTATGACTTTCTGGTCTATGGCTGTAGCTAGTGCATGATACACCTATTTCCTAATATGAACTTGCTGAGTACGCTTGTACTCATTCCCTCCCATTTGACCCCCTTCTTAGATCAAGGTACCGAAGGAGAAACTACCGTGGAACTCGAAGACAAAGGAGTCAACTGCAACAAGATGAAGAATCCAGTCAAAGAAGTCAATGGAGTCAACTTCTGCATCAACTATAATGGAAACCTAGACTAGTAATCAAAGGGAACCTTTCCCTAATCTTAGCACCTAAGTAGCTAGATTTCTATAGCAAGCCAAGTAGCTCTTAAAATTGAGTTAGCAATAAGTTAGACTACGAGTCGTTCTTCTGGAGCTTTATTTGAAGTTTTACCTCACTGTAAATTAGGAGGTTGTGTTGATCTTATGTAAACAGTTCGTGTGTACTTCTATAGACATACCTTAGACTCGCATATGTTTCTATTGTACCACTCTGAGGGATGTAATATGAGTGGAACGGTGTTTCACTTGTGTTATGTCAACGACTTGTGTACTACACCATGCAGTGGTACGCTGGGTCACCACACGGGTTCATGCAGGTCGAGGCGCCGACGCAATCGCCGGAAGGGTGGGTGCGGCTGAGAGAGCTGAGGCGCGGTGGGGAGAGAAGAATCATGGATGTGGTTGGGCTTTGTGGTGCCACCCGGTGCGTAGTTTTTGGAATTAATGTTAGCAAGGCGCGGGTTTAATGGGCCTAAAAAACTGTGGAAAGCAAAACAAATCAGAGCCCTGCGATGGAAACGAGATGGACGGTGCTGCAGTAGTCCGACGATTTGCTCGCCATCGGCCTACGATGTAGAGTGTTTACCATTTTTTATTAGAAAAGGGGAAACCCCCAAGTCTTGTCTCCTTTATATACAACCCACCGTGGCTCAATTTTTTATTAGAAAAGGGGAAACCCCCAGCCTCTACATCGACCGATGCACACAGCTGAAATTATTACAAATGTCAAGAGAGTTTCAGAGTTTACATCTCACGCATCACATAAGGTTGAGGCATGTATCAACCATCTAAAAATGGACAACATTTAGACCACTACGCTCGGAGTCGTCTAGAATGCTGCCACATAGCCCGGGAAAAGAAGTCCTGAGCGACCATCAGGAGCCGGGCACACCCAGTAACCATAAGTTCTCGCTGGTCCTCGGGTAGGAGATATGCCCAAAGCTGAATCCAATGAGTTGTCATGTGGATAACCGGCAGAATATGGAAATTCGAAGATATATTAAAAACAAGATTGTTTCGACAATTTCATATAGACCAACATATAGCAGAAACGCCAATGCGAATTCTATCCTTGGTCTTCTTATCGATGTAATTCAACCAATTTCCAAACATATTTGTGATATTAGTTGGAGCTGGAATATTATAGGTGCTAAAAACAACACGCCAAACGAGTTGAGCAAAGGGGCAGGAAAAAAAAAGGTGTTCAATTGTCTCCGACGAACCACAAAAAGCACACTTCGTACATCCTTTCCACTTCTTTTAGCCAGGTTATCCTTGGTTAACAAGATTTTCTATTAAGAAACCACACAAAAATCTTT
The DNA here is from genome assembly GCF_022539505.1 of Lolium rigidum. Lineage (NCBI taxonomy): Eukaryota > Viridiplantae > Streptophyta > Magnoliopsida > Poales > Poaceae > Lolium > Lolium rigidum. Next base: position 143,122,885 of record NC_061514.1, read on the forward strand.
ATTTTCAAGGGTAGTTTCAGTTTCCACAAATATTTATGCAAATATGTCGTATGCCCATTCATCAAACATATATCGATTTAACGGTGAATTTACCATTTGTAGTTAGATTCCACGCAAAAGTGTCATCATTGTCTATCAAATTAATATCCATCAAACGAAGACATAAATGAGACCATGCATCCCATTTGTCTCCGATTAACGCCCTTCTAAATCCAATGTTCAAAGGGGGTGCAGCAGCCAAAACATCATTAACAGAGACATGTTTCCGTTGATAAATGTTGTAGAGCGATGGATATTGATGCACTAGAGGTTTGTCTCCTAACCAGGTATCTTCCCAAAATCTAGTAGATAGCCCATTTCCAATTTTAAAGGACCCTCTATTAAAAAAATCTTCCTTTACCCGCATGAGGCCTTTCCGAAAGGGTGAATCATTCGGATTGATCTCAACTTGAGCTAGCGTTTTACTCTGTAGGTATTTATTATGTAGTAGCTCCTGCCACAGCCATTTGATAAGAAAACACTTATTTTGTAGTTCAAGGACCTCAATTCCAAGCCCCCCTTGGTCCTTGGGTCTACAGATTATGTTCCACTTTGTTAATCTATATTTTTGTTTATGTTCATCTGTAAGAGCAAAATTCACACCCCAAGTTTTGTGTGTTCGATGACAACACTTGAGTAATCTCACCGTGTGCCTTGAGTATCATTGTTAGATTTGCAAGTACACGGTGACCTCGCCGGACACGTCAAGATCAGAAGACTAAAGCGTAGTTGATAGGTTTTCCGGTTTTGTGTGTGTTTAGCGAGGTAACAAAGTTGGAGAGAAAAAGGGAAGAAAACCAGATTTAGCCAGGCCGGTACTACCGGTACCTGTAGCGGTAGTACCGCTACCCCTATAGGTACCGCTGTCGGTACCGCTCTGAGTCTGTGCTCATTTGCCCTCCAGAAACACGCTGCGGTACCCCTGCAGCACCTGGGGCGGTAGTACCGCTCACGGTACCGCTCGAGGTACCGTAACGCGTTACGGTCGTACCGCTCCGGTACCGCTCTGGATCCAGTAAGGTCTGGACCCTATTGCGGTACCACGAGCGGTACCTCGGGCGGTAGTACCGCGCTGTGTCCTTTGACCAGATCTGGATCGAAGTTGAACTCAGAGCGGTAGTACCGCTTACCCCAAAGCGGTAGTACCGCTTAGGCCAAATCTGGACATAACAGTTGGATTTGGAGGAGCCTATTTAAGGGCCCCTTCTTCCCCACCCGATTTCATCTCTTCCCCTTCTCTCCCCTCCATTGTTGCTGAGCTTAATCCTTGAGGATCTCCTTCCCCCTCCAACCAATCTTGCCCTAATTTTGAGGATAGGTGGAGGAGACCCCGATCTATAGTTCTACCAAGAGAGATTTCACAAATACTAGCTATTCCTTAGTGGATCTTGGTGGTAGGGTTCCTTTGGTGGATCTTGGAGAAGAGTTCCTTTGGTGGAGCATTGGAGAGTTCCTTTGGTGGAGCCTTGGAGAGTTTCTTGGTGGAGCATTGGAAGAGTTCCTATGGTGGAGCATTGGTGATGGGTTCCTATGGTGGAGCATTGGAGATGAGCAGCTATGGAGTCTAGCTTGGTGATGTACTAGCTCCATAGGGTGTTGGGAGCATCCTTGTGTGTGTGGAGCTCGCCCCAACCTTGTGAAGGAATCACCGCCTCGACCGGTGCCTTAGTGGAAGAGGGAGAGCACCTCCGTGGAGCTCTCTCGAGGAAGAGGGTGAGGCCTTCCTTCGTGGTGTGGCCGCCTAGTCTCTTGTGTGAGACTAGCACCTCCTCAACGCAGACGTACCTCCTTTAGTGGAGGGAACTGCGGGAAACAAACCCCGACTCGCCTCGCGCCCCCCGGTTGTCTCGCTCCTTACTTTCTTTATCTTGTTGATTCCTTTACTTGTTGCACATGCTCTAGCTTCATTGTAGGATCACCCCCATTGCTAAAAGTCACACCTTTACCTTCTGTTGCATAAAACTTGAAAAAGACTAAAACTTGCCGTAGCGCCATTCACCCCCCCTCTTGTTCGCTACGATCCGTTCAAGTGGTATCAGAGCAAGGTTTTCTTGCTCGGGCTTTACCACCTAAGAAATGGCCGAACAAGAGATGGTTGTGAATGGGTCACCTTCCCTTGATCCACCCGCTCCATCATCTCCCATCGATAGCACTACGGCTATGTTGGATGACCTCAAGAAATTGGAGTCATCCATCGTTGCCCAAATGAAGGCGATGATGATGGAGTTGGTGGTTCAAAAACCAAACCCTCCACCAATAGCAAGTGCCGAGGATCCGCCACCAAAAGCTAACACCCTTCCTCTTGTTGATTTTGTCGCGGAAGCGACAAAAGATTCACAAAAGGAAGGGGTTGGGGATACCGGCACTTCAACAAAAGGGAAGGATGATGACACACCGGTTGCGGAACGTCAAGGGGGTTATCATGCGGTGCCACCACCAAATGATTACACTATCAACGTTCCGATACCGATGCCGCATATCTTGTCGCATGGTTCTCCACCGTTACTCGAGTCAAACAACTTTGAGAATTGGCAATTCTTAATACGTTCACATGTGCGCAGCGCTTCTACCGAGCTTTGGCGTATCATTGAGGAGGGCTATTCACCACGAGATCCCAAGAAGATGACAAGAAGAGATGTAGTGGATGACCAACTCAACGCCACCGCCATCAACATGATTCATATGGCCATCTCCCCCAAGGACCGCGCTCATATCCGCTCGATCAAGACCGCCAAGGAAGCATGGGACAAACTTGAGAAGCTCTTCCTCGGAAATGCAAGCATCCAAAGCTCTCGTTTTGATGAAGTGAACAACATGGCCGACAATTTCGTCATGATTGAAGGAGAGACGATGCATCGGCGCCTCATCGCTCTTGCCGTACAAATGCAAGATCTTGGAGCAACGTTCGTGGATGACCATTGGATCAAGCGCAAGTTCTACAACGCTCTCCTCCCTTATGAGGAAGTGAAGTTGACGGCCATCCGCCAAAACGCCTCCTTTCGTGCTATGACATCCAATGAAGTCCTTAGTGAAGTCATCGCTTTGGACATCTCCAAGAAGAATGCGGAGGATCTTGTTGCTCGCGCCCACAACTCCCGCAAGCCCAACCTTGCGTTGAAGATGATGGTGCATGAAGCTAGTGAAAGTGATGAGGATCCCGTTGAGTGGGATTCGGATGATCTCAAGCTCAACTACCATGAGCACATGGCTCTCGCCGCCAAGAAGTTTTGGGATGGAAACATGTCACAAAACACAAGACCAAGAAGATCACGTGATTCTCCAAGAAGACCCTCCAAGAGCCCAAGAGAAAGGACAAGGGGAAGAACATGCTACAATTGCGGTGACAAGAATCATTTTGTCGCGGATTGTACGTTTGAGAGAAGAGAAGATCATGGTGGAAGGCTTATCCCAAAGGATAGGTACAAGCCACTCTCCAAAGGATTCTCCAAGTTCTCCCCAAGGTCCAATGACGACAAGGTCTCCTCCAACAAGAAGCCTAGAGCCTTCATCATCCGTGAAGAGTACACCTCCGATGAAGATGGGGAGCATGAGGACAAGCACTCCAACAAGGAAGGAGAGGGAGTGGCCGCCATCGCCATTTCCACTCCCTCTACCTCCCTCTTCGACTCTCCAAATGAGAACCTCGTCACCAACAATGCACGGTGTCTCATGGCAAAGGTATCCACGGAGGTAAAATCCCATTCCAAACCATCATCTTCGACTAACGCCTCATATATTGATGATGCCACTAGTCTCACCGTTAAACGTGAGATTATGGGTTTGGATTCCTTGGATTCTTTTCTCACTAACATCAAGGGGGACACCAAGATTCATGTTGGGGCCCTCTTAGCCCAACTTGGTGCGGCACAAGATCTTATCGAGAAGAGGGAGAAGTTGGAAAGGGAAGTGGCCTTTGAGCTTGCCAATCTCAAGGAGGAGCTTGATGATGAAAGGAACCTTCGCATGTCTCTTGAAGCTAGTGTCATTGTGCTTGAAGACAAGAATGAAGCTATTGTTTCACGTCTCACCAAGGATCGAGACCATGCTCTTGAGTTGGTTGGTGACCTCAAGAAGAAGATGCTCTTGCTCGAGGAAGCCAACAAAGCAAAAGACGATGAAGACCCCGATTCTTCCCATGATGAGCTTGTGGATCAAGTTACTTCCTTGAGGAGGCACAATGCCCTCCTCTTGGAAGTAAATGCTCTTCAAGAAGAAGCCTTGGATGAGTACTATCACTTGTTCAAGGAGAAGACCTCATGTTGCAACCATGAAGAAGAAATTGCCTCTCTTGAGATCACCAAGGCCAAGCTATTGAGTTTGAGTAGCAAGCAAGAAGAGTCGTTGGAGGAGTGTCTCCGTATGAGCAAGGAGAAGGATACATGTTGTGATCATGAGGAGCAAATTGCCGCCTTGAAGAGAAGGGAAGCCAAGCTCATGGAGATCAACTCCATGCAAGAAGAAACATTGAAGGAGTACTTTCCCTTGAGCAAGGACCGTGCATGTTGCACTCATGAAAGCGACATTGCCAAGATGGAAAATGACAAGCGCTTGCTCATGAAGTTGAACGCTCTCCAAGAAGAAGCTTTGATGGAACACTTCCGGGTGAACAAGGAAAAGGAGGTCCAAGTGTTTGATATTTGCCATCCACACCCGGAGCATGAAGATGAAGTCAATCGCTTGAAGGCCAAGGTTGATAGACTCCAAGTTCAAGCCAAGTACGTGGAAGGAATCATTGAAGCAAAAGATGGAGCCAAAGAGGGCTCGGGCAATGAAGGAGGAGTGGCTACCAAGCCAAAGAGGAAGAGGAAGAGGAGGACTAAGAAGAAGATGGACAAGAAGAACATGGAGACCAACCGTGAAGGGAGCAATGCTAGCTCAAGAAGGGATGGAGTATCCAACTCCGCCTCGATGGGTTTCACCGGCTCTAACAACCCTTCTCATGTTCTTTTTGTTGATTACTATGGACATATTCGTGCTCGCTTTATTGGTCCTCAAAAGGACAATGTTGATTGGACTATTTGGGTTCCCAAACCCCTTGTTACTAACATGCTAGGACCCATTGGAAAATGGGTACCTAAATCCAAGACTTGATTCCTTGTAGGACTATGCTTCCGGTGGCGCTAAATGGGTGGTTGATAGTGGATCCACAAGTCATATGACCGGAAGCAAGGATATTGTTGTCGACCTCGCGCCTTCTCTCTCTACCGTTTCATATGGCGACAACACGTGCTCTAAGGTATTGGGTCTTGGCAAGGTGGTGGTAACACCCGACATCTCACTTGTGAATGTCCTCCTTGTTGAGACCCTTGGTTACAACTTACTCACCGTTCATCAAATTGCTCGTATGGGACTATGCACATTCTTTGATGAACATATGGTGGTCCTCTTGTGGAGCAAGACACTCAATGTAGCTTTTGTTGGATATGTAGAGAACGTTTTGTACATTGTTGATTTCTCCGGAAAGACAACGTATTCCGCTCTTTGCCTATTCGCCAAAGGTGACAAGGGTTGGTTATGGCATCGCCGACTATCCCATGTCAACATGAGGACTTTGCAAAGTCTTCACAAGGGTGGCCACATTCTCGGACTAAAAGAAGATGTCTCTTTTTGCAAGGATCGTGTTTGTAGGGCTTGCGTACAAGGAAAGATGCATGGAGCTCCTCACAAGGCCAAGACTATTATCTCTACCACAAGATGCTTGGAGCTCCTACATGTTGATCTCTTTGGTCCACCATCTCATGAAAGTCTTGGAGGAAAGAAGTATTGCCTCGTCATCGTTGATGACTATTCACGCTATTGTTGGGTATTCTTCTTCAAGTACAAGAGTGAGACTCAACGGACCATGATGGTGTTTGCCAACCAAGTTCAACGCAAGTACGACAACAAGATTCTCGCAATAAGGAGCGACAATGGAACGGAGTTCAAGAACTACACATTGGATGACTTTCTCGGCGAGGAAGGAATCGAGCACCAATACTCCACGCCATATACTCCCCAACAAAATGGGGTCGCCGAAAGGAAGAATCGAACCTTGATCGAAGCCGCTCGAACCATGATGATGGAATACAAGTCCAACTATAATTTTTGGGCGGAAGCTATCTCTACCGCTTGCCATGCTACTAATCGCCTCTACTTTCGCAAAGGTCTTGAGAAGACACCATATGAGATCCTCACCGGCAACAAGCCTAATGTGTCATACTTCAAGGTCTTCGGATGCAAATGCTACATACTTGTCAAGGACACACGCCTATCCAAGTTTGATTCAAGAGCTCAAGAAGGAATTTTCGTTGGCTATGCTACGGATTCTCACGCCTATAGAGTCTTCAACAAGTCAAGTGGACGTGTTGTAGAATCTTGTGATGTGACGTTCGATGAAGATGATAGATCTTTGGAGGAGCGAAGTGCTTCTTGTGAGAAAGGAGATGCAATTCCTCCGGATACCATAGGAAGGATGGGTGTCGGCATTCGCTTACCTCAAACGCTACCTTCTATGAGTACCGGGGAAGGACCAAGTTCCACCCAAGTGGAGCTATCTACACCACAAGGCCAAGCTTCTTCCGTTGATCTAACAAATGCAAGTCAACCTCTACAACAACCTCAAGTTCAACCTCAACCTCAAGATCAACCTCGACATCTACAACAACAACCAAGTCCAAGTTCACCTCAACAAGCTCAAGAACAACATACACCGCAAGCTCGTCTACCTCAACACCCAACATCAAGTGACCAAGGTCAAGCTTCAAGTTCTTCTCCGAGTGGTTCGGGGACAATCTTCATGGACAATGATATTCCCTATACCCCCGAGCCATCCGGATCTCATGACAAGGTTGCCTCTTTCAACGACAATGGAGGTCAAGGCGAGGACCTAAACCGTGATGAAGGCCAAGAGGACTCTCAAGAACCATCTCCTCAAGCCGACACTCGCCGTGAAGATCCTACTACAAGACACTTGCGTCTCAAGTCTCATTCCTTGCAAAACATCATTGGTGATCTTAAGAGAAATGTCACCACTCGGAGGCAACTTGCAAACTTTTGTGCGCACCATGCCTTTGTCTCTAGAGTGGAACCACTCAAAGTTGATGATGCTCTCAAAGATCCCGATTGGTTGAACGCAATGCAAGAGGAACTCAACAACTTCAAGAAGAATTATGTATGGACTCTCATGAAGCGACCCGATCATTGCCGCAATGTTATCGGCACCAAGTGGATCTTCAAGAACAAGCAAGATGAAAGTGGCACGGTCATCCGCAACAAAGCAAGATTGGTGGCACAAGGCTATTCTCAAGTCGAAGGCGTGGACTTTGGTGAAACCTTTGCACCCATTGCAAGGCTCGAGTCCATCCGTATCATTTTGGCCTTTGCCTCACATCATGGCTTTAAGTTGCAACAAATGGATGTTAAGAGTGCTTTTCTTAAGGGTCCTCTACATGAGGAAGTGTATGTGAAGCAACCCCCGGGGTTCGAGGATCCCCATTTCCCGGACCATGTCTTCAAGCTCAAAAAGGCCCTATATGGTCTCAAACAAGCTCCTAGAGCTTGGTATGAGCATCTCAAGGAGTTGCTTGAAGTCCGTGGTTTCCAAGTGGGGAAAATCGATCCCACTCTTTTTACTAAGAAGGTCCATGGGGAGCTTTTCGTATGCCAACTCTATGTAGATGACATCATATTTGGCTCTACTAACACAAAATTGAACGATGAGTTTGCTATGTTGATGACAAATAGGTTTGAGATGTCGATGATGGGGGAACTCAAGTACTTTCTTGGGTTCGAGATCAAGCAAATGCGACAAGGCACCTTCATCAATCAAGCGAAGTACCTCCATGACATGCTCAAGCGCTTTGACATGAAGGATTCCAAGGGGATTGGAACTCCGATGCAACTCAAGTGTCAACTCACTCTTGACGAGGGCGGCAAGGCGGTGGATACCAAGCTCTACCGTTCGATGATATGTTCGCTTCTCTACCTATGTGCCTCTCGCCCGGATATCATGTTGAGCGTTGGTATGTGTGCACGGTTTCAAGCAAGTCCGAAGGAAAGCCACCTTGTGGCGGTCAAGAGGATCATTCGATATTTAGTTGATACCCCACACTTCGGACTATGGTACCCAAAGGACACGGACTTTGCATTGGTTGGTTTCACCGACTCCGATTGGGCGGGCGACAAGATTGATAGGAAGTCTACCTCCGGAGCATGTCACTTTCTTGGAAGATCTTTGGTGTGTTGGTCCTCGAAGAAGCAAAATTGTGTCTCTGTCTCCACCGCGGAAGCCGAGTATATTGCCGCGGCGAGTAGTTGTGCTCAAATCTTATGGATGAGGCAAACCTTGCGGGATTATGGACTCGAGTATAGCAAGGTGCCTCTTTTGTGCGACAATGAGAGCGCAATCAAGATCGCCTACAATCTGGTTCTTCATGGCAAGACGAAGCACATCGAGATACGGAATCACTTCATCCGGGACCACATTGCTCGCGGAGATATTGTACTATCCTATATTGGCACCAAGGAGCAATTGGCGGACATCTTCACGAAGCCCTTGGATGAGAAGCGCTTTATTGAGTTGAGGCATGAGCTAAATATCATTGATCCGTCGAACTTTGCTTGACCGTCGTGCGCACATACCAATCTTACCATCATATCTAGATGAAAGGCACGCATGGACATAGGGGGAGTGCGGTTTAAATCCATTGAGCTATCACTCCCCCATAATGCATAAAGAAATCCAAAACATTTGCTATTTGTCAATTAAGTGACTTATGAGCTTCATGTTGAGTTGTAGTCCGTGAGTCCTAGATACATCTATGCGACCTCACAACTACTATACTCTTACACGGTGGCTTCGGCCACCAACACCCCCTCCTTGAGGGTTTTTCGGTTCTTCTTGACCTTGTTTTGTCTTTCTTCTTTGCTTTCTTCTTCTTGTTTTAAGAACCTCTATCAAGCTTGTTTTCTCGTGATTTTTGCAAGCTTGGTTGTATGTTCTTTTTCTCCATCTCTCTAGTTTCGTTACCCTCATTTTTGGTGTTCCGATGCCAAAGGGGGAGAAGTTCCTAGGTGGATGGAGACCTTTGTTGTTTGTAGCCGTTTGGTTCTAGTTGCTTATCTTGTCTCTTGGCTACATCAACAACCCTATGGAGGCATTCTATTGTGAGTTTGGGTATTCTCAAGGCTATGGTATGATAACTTCACCCAAATCTCCGTATAAGATCTCATGTTGCCTCCATATTGTGCATATGCCTCTTCAACATGCCATCTATCTATGTTGCATATGTGCTTGGTTTGTAAAAACTAGGGGGAGTGATGTCTCTATAACATGTGTATTTGCATTCAAATACATATTCATGATATGCACATGTGTAGGGGGAGCTCCGTCTAGTTTTTGCAAATCTAATGTTCTCATCATAATATCATTTGTTATTGTCAACTCTTGTGTTGTCATCAAACACCAAAAAGGGGGAGATTGTAAGAGCAAAATTCACACCCCAAGTTTTGTGTGTTTGATGACAACACTTGAGTAATCTCACCGTGTGCCATGAGTATCATTGTTAGATTTGCAAGTACACGGTGACCTCGCCGGACACGTCAAGATCAGAAGACTGAAGCGTAGTTAATAGGTTTTCCGGTTTTGTGTGTGTTTAGCGAGGTAACAAAGTTGGAGAGAAAAAGGGAAGAAAACCAGATTTAGCCAGGCCGGTACTACCGGTACCTGTAGCGGTAGTACCGCTACCCCTATAGGTACCGCTGTCGGTACCGCTCTGAGTCTGTGCTCATTTGCCCTCCAGAAACACGCTGCGGTACCCCTGCAGTACCTGGGGCGGTAGTACCGCTCACGAGCGGTAGTACCGCTCATGGTACCGCTCGAGGTACCGTAACGCGTTACGGTCGTACCGCTCCGGTACCGCTCTGTTACCGCTCTGGATCCAGTAAGGTCTGGGCCCTATTGCGGTACCACGAGCGGTACCTCGGGCGGTAGTACCGCGCTGTGTCCTTTGACCAGATCTGGATCGAATTTGAACTCAGAGCGGTAGTACCGCTTACCCCAAAGCGGTAGTACCGCTTAGGCCAAATCTGGACATAACGGTTGGATTTGGAGGAGCCTATTTAAGGGCCCCTTCTTCCCCACCCGATTTCATCTCTTCCCCTTCTCTCTCCTCCATTGTTGCTGAGCTTAATCCTTGAGGATCTCCTTCCCCCTCCAACCAATCTTGCCCTAATTTTGAGGATAGGTGGAGGAGACCCCGATCTATAGTTCTACCAAGAGAGATTTCACAAATACTAGCTATTCCTTAGTGGATCTTGGTGGTAGGGTTCCTTTGGTGGATCTTGGAGAAGAGTTCCTTTGGTGGAGCATTGGAGAGTTCCTTTGGTGGAGCCTTGGAGAGTTTCTTGGTGGAGCATTGGAAGAGTTCCTATGGTGGAGCATTGGTGATGGGTTCCTATGGTGGAGCATTGGAGATGAGCAGCTATGGAGTCTAGCTTGGTGATGTACTAGCTCCATAGGGTGTTGGGAGCATCCTTGTGTGTGTGGAGCTCGCCCCAACCTTGTGAAGGAATCACCGCCTCGACCGGTGCCTTAGTGGAAGAGGGAGAGCACCTCCGTGGAGCTCTCTCGAGGAAGAGGGTGAGGCCTTCCTTCGTGGTGTGGCCGCCTAGTCTCTTGTGTGAGACTAGCACCTCCTCAACGCAAGCGTACCTCCTTTAGTGCAGGGAACTGCGGGAAACAAACCTCGACTCGCCTCGCGCCCCCCCGGTTGTCTCGCTCCTTACTTTCTTTATCTTGTTGATTCCTTTACTTGTTGCACATGCTCTAGCTTCATTGTAGGATCACCCCCATTGCTAAAAGTCACACCTTTACCTTCCGTTGCATAAAACTTGAAAAAGACTAAAACTTGTCGTAGCACCATTCACCCCCCCCCCCTCTTGTTCGCTACGATCCGTTCATCATCGCTTTGCCAAAAAAAGCGCGACCTATAGTAATCAAATCTTTTACGTACCCCTACAGGTACCTCAAAAAATGAGAACATAAACATTGGTAGGCTTGATAAAACCGAATTTATCAAAACAAGCCTGTCTCTGTCTCCGTATGAGAGCATCTTCCCTTTCCAGCACCCTACTTTGCCCGCAAAACAACATTCAATAGGGTACCATTCAGCATTGCGTAATTTTCTATAATGGATAGGAACTCCCAAATACTTGAAGGGTAGGGACCCCGACTCACATCCAAATATTTGTCGATATTGATCCTCTACCTCTTTTGCCGATCACAAGATCTCTTAGCTAGGATCTAGATAATGTAAAAATACAAATCGGTTACTTTTTTAGCTTCCAAGTTCATAGATTGTATCTTTTCTACTGAGCATCTTTCTACATTTATATAATTCAAGGCTTCAGTTATACGGAGTACCTTGTTTCTTTCTGCACTAACATCACATAGCAATTTGTTTGCTAACACGTTCAATGCACCGATCTGGTTTGGTTAACATTTGCACACACAGTTTGTGGGGGACCACTTCCTTGGGATGATTCAAATTTCTAGATTTTGGGTCGGTAGACGAGGGGAGGAGAGACATTGTTGTTGGGGTCTTCCTAGAGGCATATAAGTTCTTCATTGATAAGTACACATGGAACTAAATTATATGTTAGGGTAATTGATGTGTATTGTTGCGTTAGGTGCCCAATAGTGGCATGTTCTGTTTCTACCCTGGAAGATTATGTTAGATTTCATTAATATTTTAACATTAGAAATCGGTGTTCTGGATGTATTAGCACCACCATGCTGAGATAATTCAGATATACTCTATACAACCACGATATACTATTTACAACAAAATATGGAGTCCATAGGAGAACATTTCTGTTTGGTTGGCTTGATTTGTACATTGGAGGGATCATTAACTTGGTAACTTTAGCTGTTGATACTTTCTTATCGCCTACCTTCTTAAGTGATTGTAGCCTTAAGTTCTTACTATCTGCGTGTGATTGCTAGGTTTAACTTCTCACTATCTACAAATGCAGTTGCCAACTAGCACTTTTTCGATAAAGGATGCTTTATTATTTTTGGGAAAGCAATTACATCCAGCCTCTGCATAACCAGGATGCACACAGCTGTTCAAAGAGTCTGTAACCAAAAATATAAAAAGATATAGAAAACTAGGCGAAATACATATCGGAACGATGAATCATAAATCGCCTATGGTGTGGGTGGTGCTGCAATCCGTAGACTATGCTGCCACCCATGTAGGGAAAAAGTATCCCTCGCCGTAGCCTCCAACCGTGTACGGACCTCCGTAAATAGGTCTCGGTTCTCCATCCGCTGAAGAGGTAACCACAAACGGAGAATACCTGTACATCTGTAGATGACCTGCAACAAAGAACAATTTTTATCGTTAAAAATCTTGTCATTTTTACTTAGCCAGAGTGCCCAGATAACTGCTAGAGCCCCCACCCTAAGGAGCAACTTAAACCTTGAATCGATACCGTGGAGCCAATTGCCAAAGACATTGGCTACACTAGTCGGGGGATACAGGGTAGATGCAACTTGGATGACTGACCAAATAGATCTCGCAAAATGGCACTGGAAAAAAAGGTGTTTAATAGTTTCGTCTTGTTGACAAAAAACACACCTAGCACTTCCATGCCAATTCCGCTTGACAAGATTATCTTTGGTAAGAATAACTCCGCGACGAAGATACCATCCGAAATTTGTTATTTTTAACGGTATTTTCATCTTCCAGATTTTCTTATTATTATCAACCGGTATATTAGAATGAAGAATCGCATTGTATAAAGATTTGACTGAGAAAGTGCCATCTACATGAAGATTCCATCCAAATTCATCCGGTTCAGTTGATAATTGAATATCTCCCAACCGTTGAATTAAATCATTCCATGCCACAAGCCTTTGTCCAAGTAAAACCCGTCTGAACGTCACATTTGGAGGTGAGGTAGCCATTACTGCGGCAATGGTATCACCTTTGCGACGAACAATACTATACAAGGCAGGATACTGCTCACTCAAGGAAGCATTGTCTAACCAAACATCTTCCCGTAAGCGTATCTGTTCTCCATTCTTAATAGAGAAAGTACCATGACGAAAGAAAACATTCTTAGACGCCATGAGACCAGCCCAGAAGTGGGAATCCCCCGGTTTCCAAACCACTTGGGATAACGCCTTCGAGCCAATATACTTTCTATGAAGAATAGTTTGCCAAATCCCATCCTCAGTAAGAAGCTTAAAAAGCCATTTACCTAGCAGAGCTGAGTTCTTGACCTCTAGGTCATGAACTCCAAGTCCGCCTTGATCTTTGGGACTACAGACTACACTCCATTTAACCAGCCGATATTTATTTTTCTCGCTGTCCCCTTGCCAAAAGAATCTGGATCGATAATAATCGAGTTTATGTAGAATTCCTTTTGGCAGCAGGAAGAATGATAACATATACAGTACCATATTTGTCGATATCGAATTAATGAGAACCAATCTCCCTCCGAGGGACAGACAATTTACCCTTCCAACTACTAAGGCGTTTTTGTAATCTTTCTTCCACAATTTTCCATTCAGCAATTGTAAGTCTCCGATAATGAATCGGAATACCCAAATAGCGAATAGGAAATTGGCCTTGCCCACAACCAAACAACTCTGTATATAGAGTCATATCGTTTTGGGCATCACCGAAACAGAACAATTCACTTTTATGGAAATTGATTTTCAATCCCGACAACTGCTCAAACGCCGCCAAAATTAATTTGAGATTGCGAGCTTTTTCGAGATCATGATCCATAAAAAGAATTGTATCGTCGGCATATTGAAGGATAGATAAACCCCCATCAACCAAATGTGGGATCACACCTTCAATCTGGCCATCAGACTTAGCTCGCTCTATGAGTATTGCCAACATATCCGCTACGATGTTAAACAACATCGGTGATAACGGATCCCCTTGGCGTAACCCTTTTCGTGTTTGGAAATAGTGGCCGGTGTCATCATTAACCCGGATAGCCACACTACCGAGAAAAACCTTTCATCCTAAGTGTCTGCTGCAGAAAAGACCACTTGACCTTGTCATACGCCTTTTCGAAATCTAATTTTAAAATAACCCCGTTTAATTTCTTAGAATGCATCTCATGTACCGTCTCGTGCAACACTACCACTCCATCAAGGATATTCCTTCCTTGCATAAAAGCGGTCTGTGATGGTTGAACGACATGATCCACAACCGTATTAAGTCTAATGGTGGCCACTTTCGTGAAAATCTTGAAACTGACGTTTAATAGGCAGATAGGTCTATATTGTTGAATCCTTTCTGCCTCATTAACCTTCGGTAACAAAATTACTTCACCAAAATTTAGACGAAATAATTCTAGTTGTCCTGTGTGGAGATCACCGAACAAATCTAGAAGGTCCGATTTAATAGTATCCCAAAAGGTTTGATAAAACTCCGCTGGAAAACCATCTGGACCCGGTGCTTTATTACATTCCATTTGGAAAATCGCCTTCTTAACCTCATCCTCAGAATAAGGTGCGGTTAGTAGGCCATTTTCTTCCATAGAAACTTGGGGTATGTCTTCCGTTAAGTCCTCGTTAAGAGAAAAAGAGCTTTCCTCCGGAGGACCGAACAGGTCTTTATAATAATTAGTAATGTAAGATTTGAGTTGCTCGTGGCCTTCAATCACCCCTTCATCTTGGATAAGAGAGTGAATACGCTTTTTCCGATGTCTGCCATTGGCTAATCCATGAAAATATCGCGTATTCGAATCACCTTCCAAAATGAATTGGGCTTTGGATCTTTGATACCATTTGAGTTCCTCTTCGCGAAGAAGACTCGCCATTTGTGCATTGGATTGATTCTTAAGATCAATCTCTTGCGTGGACATCGGTCTCACTTCCGCTATGGCTTCAAGATCATCAATCTCTTTAGACAAGCGAGCCTTCTCTTTTTTCAGAATACCAGCCATATGAGCAGCCCAACCAGAGAGATGATTGCGCATAGCACGCATCTTATTATTCCATCTCAATATTGGCGAGCCACCCCGAACTGGTCTTTCCCAAACCGTCTTAACCATCTCATGAAAACCCTCACGATGTAACCAGCCAAGTTCAAATTTGAACGGCCGCTTACAAACAGATCTAGGATTCCCAGTGGTTAACAGGATAGGAGCATGGTCGGACAGTTTTTCAATACGTTCTAGTGCACGGACGGACACCATAGGATATTTGTGTTCCCATTCGGTATCCATCAACACGCGATCTAGTTTCTCGTATGTGGGTTCAGGTAAACTGTTGGCCCAAGTAAACTATCGACCGGACATGAAAACCTCTCTTAAGTCTAAGCTATCAATGACAGCATTAAACAAGAATGGCCAATGTCCATCGAAAATACCTTTGCTTTTCTCATGAGGGAATCTTAGCAAATTAAAATCCCCTCCGATTAAAATCGGGTGCGGATTATCTTTTGCAAGATTTACCAACTCACGTAAAAAGTCGGCCTTAAAGGCGTCTTGGGCAGCACCATACACGAGCGACCAGACTCCAAATGAAACCATCTGCTTTGTTCTGAATATCGAGTTTAATATGATACTCGCCATCAGAACTAGCTAAGACTGTCATGGTGTCTATACGGACGCCCAGTAAAATACCCCTAGATCTGCCACGAGGCGGGCGAGAATACCACTGAAAGTTAATCCCGCCTGATAAACGGTCGAGGAAACTCTGTGAAAATTTTCGCCTACCCATCTCAGATATAGCAATAAAATCTAAATCATAATCTCTACAACCATCAGCAATGTGAGAATGTTTAGCCAAGTCACCAAGACCTCTGCTATTCCGAAACATGCCATTCATCGAGAGACTATTTTAGATTTAGTATTTTTGCCATATCTACGAGACTTCTTACCAGCGGACGATCGAGAACCACGAGCAGAAGCATCTGGATCATAAACTGAACTGAGCTCTGAGTGTTCTAAATCGACCTCCGTAACACTCCCAACTATAGCCGAGAGAAGATGACCATCTAGGATGTCATCATCTTCATCATCGTCTATAATAGAGGTGGCAGGCTCAGTGGATCCATTTGAAGCAACCGTTAAACGGTCAAGCTCCATTTGTCTCAACACATTAGCCGAAGCTACAATCTCATCAGACCGACTACCCAACGAGACCCCTACTCTACATAAATTAGATGAAATCCGAGTATCCGAAAAAGAGGTAAACGACTTGGTTGTATGTTTAGTACCTGCCGTGTCGAGGTTCAGATCCGCCTTGCGCCGCATAGCTCTCTACATCACATCTTCATCCGTGACACCCGCGCCATCCTCCGCCACCGCGTACCTCCCACTCCTCCTCACCGTCGGCTGCATAGCCGGTGGAGGACCCGTGGGCTGAGGCTGCGGTGCGACAGGTGGCGGAGACGGACTCGAACGTGGTGAAGCAGGTACCGGTGCCGACATCGAAGGTGAAGCAGCCAGTACAGGGGTAGATGGCGAGGAAGCCCCCTGCACCGAGCCCGGTTGCGACGCCGCTGCCCCTCCAGGCGAAGGAGGCGCGAAGGATGGGCTGGGGCTCCTCCCCAACCCGACCTGCACCCCCGCCGGAGAGAGTAGCGACGCCACTGCCCCTCCAGGCGAAGGAGGCGCGAAGGATGGGCTGGGGCTCCTCCCCAACCCGACCTGCACCGCCGCCGGAGAGAGAGTTTGGGCCGGCTCTGCCCCCATCCTCTCATCGCCTCGACCAGGGGGCGGCTGCTGCAACGCCCGGCCCTGTGCCGGTCCCTGCTGCCCCCCGCCGATGGGCGCCGGCTGCAGCTGAGCCGCCGGCCTGGAGGCCAGCTCCTCCGATGGCTCGGAGCCTCCGGCCGGCTGCCGCTGCTCCTCCGCGGCGTCACGCACCTGCAGCCTCGCCGAAACAGCCTCGGCCGGCTGCTGCCCCGGGGCCACCGTGTGCACCGCCGACGAAAGAGGAGTCCTCGGCTGTAGCCTCTCCGTCTGAGGTGATGTAGAAGACGGAGCGGGAACTAACGAGGAAGCAACCATCGGTGAAGACGACGAAGAGGGACGAGTCCTCCCCTGCATAAAAGACCGAACGCGAGACGGAGAAGACGCCCTGGTCGTAGGTGGCGGAGTGGCCACCAAATGTGGAGGAGCCACAATCTCCCGGCCCCTGTCCGTCCTCGGCGAGTGGTTAAACGGGGTCAAAGCCACCTGAGTAACCGGTACCGAAGCTGTGCCAGATGAATGCCTAGGCGCATGACCATCGACCTCCATATGCGATGACCCTGGTGCCGAATCCGCCGCGGGATCATCAAGCCCCTCATCCTCGAAACCATGAGACGCATCATCATCATCACCCTTCCAGAAGAAAGGTCTAAACCGAGGATCTGGCTTATACCTCGTGGGCTCACGACGAAAACGAAATCTATAACCAATAAGCTGAAGCCGAGCCAAGACCTCTAAGCATGGAGGTCTGTCGTGAGACTTATCCTTCTCCAAAACAGAAACATTCCTCATGGCCACCTGAATCCGAACTATCCCCTGACTCCGAAGGGTATACAAGTCCACATCAAGAGTAGAACCGATAAAAGTACCAACAGCCCATAGACTCAGGAAGTGACGGAGCGAATCTGGTACACCTTCGACATGCACCCACATAGGCTCCATGACAAACTCGGGTGTAACATCCTGATGAACCCAAGAAGATACAACAACCTGTGCATTAATCTTAGGTACACTCATCTGCATACCGTCGATCCTCAACAAGTCCTCAGCTGTAGGGAGCGCAATCAAGAAAGCATTGTTACCATGAGGCACCGCCTCCCACTTCCAAGTAGGATTACCCGGACACATGCGAGCCATGAGGCTCTGGACATCTGCCGCAGCGACAGTCCCCTCCCCTGACACTTGTACCAAGGCTGTAGGTGCTCCAGAGTAAGACAACTGCGGCTTATACAGCGAATCAGGGATCTGAAGGTCAAGCGTAGCATCATTACCACATCCAACAAAAGAACTGTAACATCCCAAAAATTTCAAAACAAACAAAATGAATTTCCCAGTTCCAAATTTTGGAACCAACAAAAACTTTTATTAAACTAAGTTTGATACATAGAGATCTTGTTTAATTCTTGTGCTATTGCCATGATTTCTTGTTTAATTAGTATTTGAAACACTCTAAAACCCTAAACCTCACATTGACTTTTTACCAATCCAAGTTTAACAAAACAAACCATAGAAATTTCCCTCTTATCTTATGATCTACCTCATTGTTCAGATGGCCCCTCCTACCCGCAACAACTCCCATGCCCAGGCCAACCAGATGCACATTGAGCACGCCAAGATGACTAACACCATCAACATCCTTGCAATGGAGCGCAAGGCACTTCGCCATCAGCACGCCAAGAAGGACTACCTCATTGCTCGCCTCCACGTGAGGATAGCATCACTGGAGCAGCTCATCCCAATACCCAACCATGCCCCCAGAGACAAGTCCACTGTGACTTGCTATGAATGTGGTGCTACTGGTCATTACTCTAATAAGTGCCCGATGAAAGCCGCCAACAATGCCCCAAGGACTGGAAGCAATGCTGTACCCATTGCCCAAAAGGACAAGTCAACGGTAACCTGCTATGAATGTGGAACTGTAGGTCATTACTCCAATGAATGCCCCAAGAAGCTTGCCAAGACTGCCCCCAATACCACTACACCTGCCCAGCAGCAGCGCTGTGTCGCAACTGGAAGGAAGTTTGCCCCAAACTACCCGAACAACCGCAACGGTCGTTACTACCGCATGAATGCCACCGAAGCTCAGGAAGCACCCAAGACCCTGCAGAGTATGTTTTCATGTTAATCAAAATGCTCAATCTCTCTTAGGAACCTAACTTTTCTTCAAATCTCGGGACGAGATTTGTTTAAGGGGGAAGGGTTTGTAACATCCCAAAAATTTCAAAACAAACAAAATGAATTTCCCAGTTCCAAATTTTGGAACCAACAAAAACTTTTATTAAACTAAGTTTGATACATAGAGATCTTGTTTAATTCTTGTGCTATTGCCATGATTGCTTGTTTAATTAGTATTTGAAACACTCTAAAACCCTAAACCTCACATTGACTTTTTACCAATCCAAGTTGAAATAAAATAAAAAGAATTTAAATAAGAAAAAGGCATATGTGCCTATGGCTATTTTTGTAAAACTTTACCTTAGGCCTTTCCACTTTATTTAGAGGATGGGAAAAACCTTCATAAACCTTATCTAGTACTTCTCAAACCCAATCCAAGTTGAAACAAAAGAAAATAAAAAGAAACTAAAAATGCCATAAAGGCATATGAGAGTAAAATGCAAATTTGTAAATTTGAGAATCTTGACCCTAGGACTTGATGTGAATGGTTGGATCACTCCTCTATACCATTTCAACACTCAACAACATCAATTGGGTCAAGCCAAATCAAATTAAAAATCAAATGCAACTTATGCATAGAGGCATATGTGGCACATAGCCATTTTTACCCAAAACTTGACCTATGCATTTATACCTTACCCAAAGGGTGTGAAACCATCTCTAAACCTAATCTCACACTATATGGACCCTAACCCATGCCCAAGTAAAGCAAGGAGAACAAATTACAAGATTAAGAAAAATTGACACATCACCTCTTATGTGTTATGGCCATTTTTGCAAATCTTTGAGCTAGACCTTTTGGAATGGTTTCAATGGTTTGAAAAGGTTCCTAAACTAGTAAGAGTCACTTTGGAGTCAAGAAAAATCAAATCAAAAAGAGAGAAATCAAATAGGGAGAAAATCCCATTTTCACTCACATACACATTTAGCCACTTTTGCAAATCTTCAACCAAGGCCACTTTGGCTTGTGCCATTGCTTGTGAAACACTCATATATCAAAAACAAACCCTTTTGCACCAATAAACACAAATCAAATCAAAGAAAAATTCAAATTCAACAAACATGTGATATTGGTCAAATTGTCACTTTATATTATCTTACCCACTTTGAGCCACCGTTAGTAAGAGATTCTTAAACCAAACCCCAAAAACTATTTGCACCTCATCCAAGACCTCATCAAGATGAGCAACTTTGATGTTGACCAATTTGACCAGATCGTTGACCATTGCTCAAAATAGTCAAGCCAAGATGCTATGTTGAAACAAATTCTAGATTCCCTCAAATTTTAGATTTTTCACAAATCCTTTCCAAATCTCAAACCAATGCCACACATTGCTGCACAACATCTTTTAGAACCCATCCATCACAAAAATTGGTCAAAAGTCATCACACATGAGACCTTGTTAAATAATCAAAATGATGCCATAGAGGTACAACCACTATTCCACCGACTCTCCTATCACCTCACCTCTCTCTCCCTTGTGCTCATCCACACTACCTGGTGCCCAAACCCACCTAGCATGACCTCACCAAGTACATGGTCACCTCCCATCACCACCATGCCCAAGAATCTTGTCTTATGTCACATATACTTTGACAAATATTAGATGTACATGCTCTAGACCCCTCTCCACTTGTTCACCTTGTCAATTCACCTGGACTCACCCCACTTGACCAAGCCATGGACCCAGGGATAAAGATTTTGCACAAAAAAAATGCCAAGACATGACCATGCCACTCCAAATGACATCACATGCCAACCCTTGTCCTACTCCCTCTCTAGTCACCCTCACCTTGTCAAATAAGCTTCCCTCACCTCACTGACCCCCACCATGCCAAGGTTGAGCTCAGGAGAAGCATAGCATAGCCCATGTCACACCATGCCACTCACATAGTCACCACCATGCACCCACATGCCCTGGCCCTTTTCCCTCCCTCTCACCATGTCACCTACAGTCCCCTGGACCCTAGACACCTGCCAGACATGGTCCTTGGTGGAGGAGAGCAAAGACTTGACCACAACACTCATGCCATGTCACTTGATCACCAACCCGTGGCCACCCATGTCTCTCTTCGTGCACACTGCATCCCGTCGCGTCCCACTGCGCCACCACACTCCTCTCACCTCAGAACACCTCCTAGACACGACCGTTGACCTGCCCACGCACCAAGTGGACGCCACGACGCGACGCCCTCAAAGGAAACCAACGTCGGCCTCGTCCTCGTGTGCCCCCGCACACTACGTCCGCAGGCCAGCCACCGTGCACACGTTCACCCCTCCCCGGTACCTCTCCTCCGACGCCATGGCAAGGACCAGAGCCCCCGTACTTGACGCGCCCGTGACGTCGCCCGCCATGACCTCCACGTCGCGTTCCCGTCCCTGGAGCCTATATAAGCAGCCCTCCGCGCCTTGGACATCACCACACCATCCAGCAGCTTCACTCCCTCCCTCCTAAAGCCTCCCTCTCTCCCTCCTTGCCGCACACCGGCGTCCACAAGCTCATCACGGCCACCGGCGGCATCCCTCAAAAGCGCCCAGATTTTCATCACCATAGCCCCGGAGCCCTACAGCAAAGTTGTAGCCCTTGGAAATACCTTTCCAACGCAACAAACCACGCCTCAATCCGAGCTCCGAGGTGAAAGTTAGAGCCCCCGCAAGTTAGCAGCGTCGGGAGGAAGACGACGGCCCAGCCGCCGTCGGATCCTGATCCGACGCACCGCGTGCGTCGCCCGCGCCCGACGTGCATGCGCCATGCACGCGTGGCCCAGGCCGCCGCTGGGCCGGCCCACTCCTTTTCCCGCCCGCGGTTTAAATTCAAATTTCGTGTTTACTTTTATTTCAGCTTTTGCTTACTAGAACATTGCTAGAATTTGAATAGTTTCAACTGTACTAATCCAAATTTAGTGATTCAAAATTTTATAGAAAGCTTATGAAATTCTCTAACAAACCTCACTGGTTTCAACCTCATAGCTTGTGTAGTTTTTGAATAGTAAAAATAACAAATCAGTAACTTTTCAAACTTCAAATAAATCTTAAAAATCAACCCTTTTGAATTTTTAGGCGATTCCACCTCTCATAAATCACATTTGATGTTTTCTAATTTATTATGTAATAAAATACTATAGTTGTTTCATATGATCATGGGCTAGAGCAAAGTATTGGCTATGTAGTCAAAATCTAGCCCATTAAAACTATTTCAAAATTAGGGTTTCAAATCTATGAGGTGTAGCACCTCATTTAAATCATTTTCACAAGTGGTATGAAGTAATGTGATGACCCTTGTTGCTTGGTCTCATATATTCTCACTTGTGGATATTAAATCAAATAGGATTTAAATTGCATGAGGTATGGAACCTCATTTAAATCGTGTTTCTCAAATGGTAAATGTGAAGTATTGACCTTGGTCAACATGATCTCACCTTTATGAATTGAGGAAATTAAATCTTAACAATGTTCAATGAGAGGAAATTACTTCTCCCAAACTAAAGAGAAACCCTAATCCACACTTCGATGAGAGGAAATTATTTTTCTAACACTAAGTAAGGAAACCCTAGCATAATTTTTGGTAGTAATGTTAAGTAATGATGCTAGATCATTTGTGTGAGCCATTAAGGCTAATTAGGTCTACTTAAGTATTGTTTGGTGATTGTATCCTCGTATTCGTTTATAGACGCTAGTACCGGAGACTATCAAGAGGAGGAGGTATTCTACCAAGAAGAAGAAGAGAACTTTGACCACTACCCCAATCAAGGCAAGCTAATATTCTTGCAAGATAATACTCTTGCAAAGTGCAAAGCTCACCATGAGCAAGGCATTACCCCATTTTACTTTATGCTATGATCCTATTTCCCAGCTTTTACTTTACAAGCTTTATTTACTTTTGTTTTATCAAAGTACTTTTTGATTTATGTTTTACTTGGTTAGTACTGGATTAGTACAAGAGTATCAAGGTTAGCCTAGAAGCAAAGCAAAGTACTTAGCACCCCTCATACATAGATGCTAGTGCTAAATTAAAAGTGACTACTCTAGTTGGGAACTTGTGAAATGAAATGACTTTGAAAACCTTGGAATGACGAGTCATTCTATTGAAAGATTTTGAAGGTGAATATGATCTCGTGAATGACTTGGTGAACTTTACAAAACTCGATGGTTGGGTTCGGATGCGATACCATTCCAATTTTACAAGTACCCCCACAATACCCGAATCCGGGTAAGGCTTAGCTGGAAATTTATGTATCTTAGTATGGGTTCCCTCTAAACAAGCGTCATCGGGGTTAGGCTGGAGGCTGCCTCTACAACAAAAGAAATGATGAGAAATGACGTGAAACGAGGTGAATGTCCGGCCCAAGCCTTGTGCAGTTCCCGGGTTAACAGTTGGTTTTCACCGGGAGGCCAAGCTCATGGGGAGAGGTGCCTATACTAGGGTATGTAAATGAAAGGTTAGGATTGGTAGTTCGCGTACTGCGTACGATAAATCAGGGCCAGTTACCCCTGACGAACTATTGCAATTGTTGTGGCACAAGTGTACAACCTCTGCAGAGTTTAACCTATTCGAATAGCCGCGTCCGCGGTCATGGACGGTTGGGAAGGCCATACTGTTCCGTCATCGAACTTTTCTAAAAATATGAATGGTGAATGGTGACTTGAATTGAAAGGTGACTTTGACTTTGAATCACAACTGAGTTGTGGGAATGACACTAATGTTCCCACTTGAGTAAGTTAGGCAAATGAAGAGATTTTGTTTACTAAAGTGCTTATGAAATAAAACCGGCTTTACGCAAATAACCTTAGAGCTTAGAACACTCTCAATAGCAATGTTAGTACTTACAATAGTATTAGTTTGCGAGTACTTTAAAGTACTCACGGCTTTGTCCCTGGCTATTCAAATGGCCAGACTATGAAGAGGAGTACCAGAACCCGGAAGAAGGACAGCGGGACGTCTACGACAACTAGGATCACTCCCGACGTCAACGGTTACTCGTGGAATAGATGGACCACGACCGCTACTACTTCGCTTCCGCTATGTGTTTTGTAATAGGATCTCTAGATCCACTATGTTGTATTAAGACTGGATCATGTGATCCTTTGTTGTAAGACGATTATGTGTTGTAATGAATGATGTGTTGTGATATCAATCTATTATGTCTCGCAAAAACAAGATTCCTGGGATTGCGATGAATGGCATAATAGGCATCTGGACTTAAAAAATCCGGGTGTTGACAAGTTGGTATCAGAGCGATTGTTTGACCTTAGGAGACCCTAGTTAGAATGGACGTCTGCAAAACTTAGTTTCAAAACCAAAGAAGTGAATATTTGCGAAAAACTTATTCTCACTCTTATCCTTGAGATCTTTTTCAAAATGAGAAATTCATGCCCTACTTTTCCTTGCCATCATACCTAAAATTTTGCGCACTCGACTACTTCTCTAACTTACTCTTTGTTCTTAGATGGAGTACAAATGGGAGTGCTATCAGCTTGGTCACGGAGGAGAACTGATGTTCGAAAAGGATTTTAAGCAACTAGTGGAGTATCTAGGACGCCCGTATCCCGAGTTCTTCAGAACACCCCTCAAAAATCAGTTGGGAGGACCACTTCGGTGGGAAATTTCGGCAGATCTACGAAGAAATCTTGGAGCCCCAATATGGGAAACCATATGGTTTTCTGTAACGGGAAACACTTGGAAAGAAGGACTAGTCAAAGCCATGCAAGAAGGAATTGCCCGTCTGTGTGGATAGAATATGAACAAGCTCAGGAATACCCGCTTCATTTACTACCCAAGACATGATCCCATGGGAAGACCAATAACCATGCCCCCGCACCCGGAGATGAACCATTATGTAGCACACCTGGACTACATGCTGTACAAGACCCGCAAGGATTTGGACAACGCCCTCGCCTCTCGCCAAGCACATCACCCGTGAAGACGAAGAATCCACCCGGAAGAGTAGTACCACCCCGGCACTTTCGTAGGTGTGAGTTGTATCAGGATTCCCCTTGTATCGTAGAACGAATGAATGGTTCTTCAAACCAACGGTGTGTTAGATTTGTAATGTGTAATGCTTGGTATGAATGAAAAAGTGTTGTTGGTTTTTACCCCCGCAACACTACTCAAATTTTCAAGTTATGAACTTTTTTAAAGTTTAACAAAACAAACCATAGAAATTTCCCTCTTATCTTATGATCTACCTCATTGTTCAGATGGCCCCTCCTACCCGCAACAACTCCCGTGCCCGGAGCCAACCAGATGCACATTGAGCACGCCAAGATGACTGACACCATCAACATCCTTGCAATGGAGCGCAAGGCACTTCGCCATCAGCACGCCAAGAAGGACTACCTCATTGCTCGCCTCCACGTGAGGATAGCATCACTGGAGCAGCTCATCCCAATACCCAACCATGCCCCCAGAGACAAGTCCACTGTGACTTGCTATGAATGTGGTGCTACCTGGTCATTACTCTAATAAGTGCCCGATGAAAGCCGCCAACAATGCCCCAAGGATCTGGAAGCAATGTTGTACCCATTGCCCAAAAGGACAAGTCAACGGTAACTCTGCTATGAATGTGGAACTGTAGGTCATTACTCCAATGAATGCCCCAAGAAGCTTGCCAAGACTGCCCCCAATACCACTACACCCTCTGCCGACGTAGCTGTAGTCGCAACCTGGAAGGAAGTTTGCCCCAAACTACCCGAACAACCGCAACGGTCGTTACTACCGCATGAATGCCACCGAAGCTCGGGAAGCACCCAAGACCCTGCAGAGTATGTTTTCATGTTAATCAAAATGCTCAATCTCTCTTAGGAACCTAACTTTTCTTCAAATCTCGGGACGAGATTTGTTTAAGGGGAAGGGTTTGTAACATCCCAAAAATTTCAAAACAAACAAAATGAATTTCCCAGTTCCAAATTTTGGAACCAACAAAAACTTTTATTAAACTAAGTTTGATACATAGAGATCTTGTTTAATTCTTGTGCTATTGCCATGATTGCTTGTTTAATTAGTATTTGAAACACTCTAAAACCCTAAACCTCACATTGACTTTTTACCAATCCAAGTTGAAATAAAATAAAAAGAATTTAAATAAGAAAAAGGCATATGTGCCTATGGCTATTTTTGTAAAACTTTACCTTAGGCCTTTCCACTTTATTTAGAGGATGGGAAAAACCTTCATAAACCTTATCTAGTACTTCTCAAACCCAATCCAAGTTGAAACAAAAGAAAATAAAAAGAAACTAAAAATGCCATAAAGGCATATGAGAGTAAAATGCAAATTTGTAAATTTGAGAATCTTGACCCTAGGACTTGATGTGAATGGTTGGATCACTCCTCTATACCATTTCAACACTCAACAACATCAATTGGGTCAAGCCAAATCAAATTAAAAATCAAATGCAACTTATGCATAGAGGCATATGTGGCACATAGCCATTTTTACCCAAAACTTGACCTATGCATTTATACCTTACCCAAAGGGTGTGAAACCATCTCTAAACCTAATCTCACACTATATGGACCCTAACCCATGCCCAAGTAAAGCAAGGAGAACAAATTACAAGATTAAGAAAAATTGACACATCACCTCTTATGTGTTATGGCCATTTTTGCAAATCTTTGAGCTAGACCTTTTGGAATGGTTTCAATGGTTTGAAAAGGTTCCTAAACTAGTAAGAGTCACTTTGGAGTCAAGAAAAATCAAATCAAAAAGAGAGAAATCAAATAGGGAGAAAATCCCATTTTCACTCACATACACATTTAGCCACTTTTGCAAATCTTCAACCAAGGCCACTTTGGCTTGTGCCATTGCTTGTGAAACACTCATATATCAAAAACAAACCCTTTTGCACCAATAAACACAAATCAAATCAAAGAAAAATTCAAATTCAACAAACATGTGATATTGGTCAAATTGTCACTTTATATTATCTTACCCACTTTGAGCCCTTTTAGTAAGAGATTCTTAAACCAAACCCCAACAACTATTTGCACCTCATCCAAGACCTCATCAAGATGAGCAACTTTGATGTTGACCAATTTGACCAGATCGTTGACCATTGCTCAAAATAGTCAAGCCAAGATGCTATGTTGAAACAAATTCTAGATTCCCTCAAATTTTAGATTTTTCACAAATCCTTTCCAAATCTCAAACCAATGCCACACATTGCTGCACAACATCTTTTAGAACCCATCCATCACAAAAATTGGTCAAAAGTCATCACACATGAGACCTTGTTAAATAATCAAAATGATGCCATAGAGGTACAACCACTATTCCACCCACTCTCCTATCACCTCACCTCTCTCTCCCTTGTGCTCATCCACACTACCTGGTGCCCAAACCCACCTAGCATGACCTCACCAAGTACATGGTCACCTCCCATCACCACCATGCCCAAGAATCTTGTCTTATGTCACATATACTTTGACAAATATTAGATGTACATGCTCTAGACCCCTCTCCACTTGTTCACCTTGTCAATTCACCTGGACTCACCCCACTTGACCAAGCCATGGACCCAGGGATAAAGATTTTGCACAAAAAAAATGCCAAGACATGACCATGCCACTCCAAATGACATCACATGCCAACCCTTGTCCTCCTCCCTCTCTAGTCACCCTCACCTTGTCAAATAAGCTTCCCTCACCTCACTGACCCCCACCATGCCAAGGTTGAGCTCAGGAGAAGCATAGCATCCCATGTCACACCATGCCACTCACATAGTCACCACCATGCACCCACATGCCCTGGCCCTTTTCCCTCCCTCTCACCATGTCACCTACAGTCCCCTGGACCCTAGACATGGTCCTTGGTGGAGGAGAGCAAAGACTTGACCACAACACTCATGCCATGTCACTTGATCACCAACCCGTGGCCACCCATGTCTCTCTTCGTGCACACTGCATCCCGTCGCGTCCCACTGCGCCACCACACTCCTCTCACCTCAGAACACCTCCTAGACACGACCGTTGACCTTCCCACGCACCAAGTGGACGCCACGACGCGACGCCCTCAAAGGACACCAACGTCGGCCTCGTCCTCGTGTGCCCTGCACACTACGTCTGCAGGCCAGCCACTGTGCACACGTTCACCCCTCCCCAGTACCTCTCCGCTGACGCCATGGAAAGGACCAGAGCCCCCTGTACTTGACGCGCCCGTGACGTCGCCCGCCATGACCTCCACGTCGCGTTCCCGTCCCTGGAGCCTATATAAGCAGCCCTCCGCGCCTTGGACATCACCACACCATCCAGCAGCTTCACTCCCTCCCTCCTAAAGCCTCCCTCTCTCCCTCCTTGCCGCACACCGGCGTCCACAAGCTCATCACGGCCACCGGCGGCATCCCTCAAAAGCGCCCAGATTTTCATCACCATAGCCCCGGAGCCCTACAGCAAAGTTGTAGCCCTTGGAAATACCTTTCCAACGCAACAAACCACGCCTCAATCCGAGCTCGGAGGTGAAAGTTAGAGCCCCCGCAAGTTAGCAGCGTCGGGAGGAAGACGACGGCCCAGCGCCGTCGGATCCTGATCCGACGCACCGCGTGCGTCGCCCGCGCCCGACGTGCATGCGCCATGCACGCGTGGCCCAGGCCGCCGCTGGGCCGGCCCACTCCTTTTCCCGCCCGCGGTTTAAATTCAAATTTCGTGTTTACTTTTATTTCAGCTTTTGCTTACTAGAACATTGCTAGAATTTGAATAGTTTCAACTGTACTAATCCAAATTTAGTGATTCAAAATGTTATAGAAAGCTTATGAAATTCTCTAACAAACCTCACTGGTTTCAACCTCATAGCTTGTGTAGTTTTTGAATAGTAAAAATAACAAATCAGTAACGTTTCAAACTTCAAATAAATCTTAAAAATCAACCCTTTTGAATTTTTAGGCGATTCCACCTCTCATAAATCACATTTGATGTTTTCTAATTTATTATGTAATAAAATACTATAGTTGTTTCATATGATCATGGGCTAGAGCAAAGTATTGGCTATGTAGTCAAAATCTAGCCCATTTAAACTATTTCAAAATTAGGGTTTCAAATCTATGAGGTGTAGCACCTCATTTAAATCATTTTCACAAGTGGTATGAAGTAATGCGATGAACCTTGTTGCTTGGTCTCATATATGCTCACTTGTGGATATTAAATCAAATAGGATTTAAATTGCATGAGGTATGGAACCTCATTTAAATCGTGTTTCTCAAATGGTAAATGTGAAGTATTGACCTTGGTCAACATGATCTCACCTTTATGAATTGAGGAAATTAAATCTTAACAATGTTCAATGAGAGGAAATTACTTCTCCCAAACTAAAGAGAAACCCTAATCCACACTTCGATGAGAGGAAATTATTTTTCTAACACTAAGTAAGGAAACCCTAGCATAATTTTTGGTAGTAATGTTAAGTAATGATGCTAGATCATTTGTGTGAGCCATTAAGGCTAATTAGGTCTACTTAAGTATTGTTTGGTGATTGTATCCTCGTATTCGTTTATAGACGCTAGTACCGGAGACAATCAAGAGGAGGAGGTATTCTACCAAGAAGAAGAAGAGAACTTTGACCACTACCCCAATCAAGGCAAGCTAATATTCTTGCAAGATAATACTCTTGCAAAGTGCAAAGCTCACCATGAGCAAGGCATTACCCCATTTTACTTTATGCTATGATCCTATTTCCCAGTTTTACTTTACAAGCTTTATTTACTTTTGTTTTATCAAAGTACTTTTTGATTTATGTTTTACTTGGTTAGTACTGGATTAGTACAAGAGTATCAAGGTTAGCCTAGAAGCAAAGCAAAGTACTTAGCACCCCTCATACATAGATGCTAGTGCTAAATTAAAAGTGACTACTCTAGTTGGGAACTTGTGAAATGAAATGACTTTGAAAACCTTGGAATGACGAGTCATTCTATTGAAAGATTTTGAAGGTGAATATGATCTGTGAATGACTTGGTGAACTTTACAAAACTGATGGTTGGGTTCGGATGCGATACCATTCCAATTTTACAAGTACCCCCACAATACCTGAATCTGGGTAAGGCTTAGCTGGAAATTTATGTATCTTAGTATGGGTTCCCTCTAAACAAGCGTCATCGGGGTTAGGCTGGAGGCTGCCTCTACAACAAAAGAAATGATGAGAAATGACGTGAAACGAGGTGAATGTCCGGCCCAAGCCTCGTGCGGTTCCGGGTTAACGGTTGGTTTTCACTGGGAGGCCAAGCTCATGGGGAGAGGTGCCTATACTAGGGTATGTAAATGAAAGGTTAGGATTGGTAGTTCGCGTACTGCGTACGATAAATCAGGGCCGATTACCTCGACGAACTATTGCAATTGTTGTGGCACAAGTGTACAACCTCTGCAGAGTTTAACCTATTCGAATAGCCGCGTCCGCGGTCATGGACAGTTGGGAAGGCCATACTGTTCCGTCATCAGAACTTTTCTAAAAATATGAATGGTGAATGGTGACTTGAATTGAAAGGTGACTTTGACTTTGAATCACAACTGAGTTGTGGGAATGACACTAATGTTCCCACTTGAGTAAGTTAGGCAAATGAAGAGATTTTGTTTACTAAAGTGCTTATGAAATAAAACTGGCTTTACGCAAATAACCTTAGAGCTTAGAACACTCTCAATAGCAATGTTAGTACTTACAATAGTATTAGTTTGCGAGTACTTTAAAGTACTCACGGCTTTGTCCCTGGCTATTCAAATGGCCGGACTATGAAGAGGAGTACCGAACCCGGAAGAAGGACAGCGGGACGTCTACGACAACTAGGATCACTCCCGACGTCAACGAGTTGCTGTGGAATAGATGGACCACGACCGCTACTACTTCGCTTCCGCTATGTGTTTTGTAATAGGATCTCTAGATCCACTATGTTGTATTAAGACTGGATCATGTGATCCTTTGTTGTAAGACGATTATGTGTTGTAATGAATGATGTGTTGTGATATCAATCTATTATGTCTCGCAAAAACAAGATTCCTGGGATTGCGATGAATGGCATAATAGGCATCTGGACTTAAAAAATCCGGGTGTTGACAAGTTGGTATCAGAGCGATTGTTTGACCTTAGGAGACCCTAGTTAGAATGGACGTCTCGCAAAACTTAGTTTCAAAACCAAAGAAGTGAATATTTGCGAAAAACTTATTCTCACTCTTATCCTTGAGATCTTTTTCAAAATGAGAAATTCATGCCCTACTTTTCCTTGCCATCATACCTAAAATTTTGCGCACTCGACTACTTCTCTAACTTACTCTTTGTTCTTAGATGGAGTACAAATGGGAGTGCTATCAGCTTGGTCACGGAGGAGAACTGATGTTCGAAAAGGATTTTAAGCAACTAGTGGAGTATCTAGGACGCCCGTATCCCGAGTTCTTCAGAACACCCCTCAAAAATCAGTTGGGAGGACCACTTCGGTGGGAAATTTCGGCAGATCTACGAAGAAATCTTGGAGCCCCAATATGGGAAACCATATGGTTTTCACGTAACGGGAAACACTTGGAAAGAAGGACTAGTCAAAGCCATGCAAGAAGGAATTGCCCGTCTGTGTGGACAGAATATGAACAAGCTCAGGAATACCCGCTTCATTTACTACCCAAGACATGATCCCATGGGAAGACCAATAACCATGCCCCCGCACCCGGAGATGAACCATTATGTAGCACACCTGGACTACATGCTGTACAAGACCCGCAAGGATTTGGACAACGCCCTCGCCTCTCGCCAAGCACATCACCCGTGAAGACGAAGAATCCACCCGGAAGAGTAGTACCACCCCAGCACTTTCGTAGGTGTGAGTTGTATCAGGATTCCCCTTGTATCGTAGAACGAATGAATGGTTCTTCAAACCAACGGTGTGTTAGATTTGTAATGTGTAATGCTTGGTATGAATGAAAAAGTGTTGTTGGTTTTTACCCCCGCAACACTACTCAAATTTTCAAGTTATGAACTTTTTTAAAGTTTAACAAAACAAACCATAGAAATTTCCCTCTTATCTTATGATCTACCTCATTGTTCAGATGGCCCCTCCTACCCGCAACAACTCCCGTGCCCAGGCCAACCAGATGCACATTGAGCACGCCAAGATGACTGACACCATCAACATCCTTGCAATGGAGCGCAAGGCACTTCGCCATCGGCACGCCAAGAAGGACTACCTCATTGCTCGCCTCCACGTGAGGATAGCATCACTGGAGCAGCTCATCCCAATACCCAACCATGCCCCCAGAGACAAGTCCACTGTGACTTGCTATGAATGTGGTGCTACTGGTCATTACTCTAATAAGTGCCCGATGAAAGCCGCCAACAATGCCCCAAGGACTGGGAAGCAATGTCTGTACCCATTGCCCAAAAGGACAAGTCAACGGTAACCTGCTATAAATGTGGAACTGTAGGTCATTACTCCAATGAATGCCCCAAGAAGCTTGCCAAGACTGCCCCCAATACCACTACACCTGCCCAGCAGCAGCGCTGTGTCGCAAGCCGGAAGGAAGTTTGCCCCAAACTACCCGAACAACCGCAACGGTCGTTACTACCGCATGAATGCCACCGAAGCTCGGAAGCACCCAAGACCCTGCAGAGTATGTTTTCATGTTAATCAAAATGCTCAATCTCTCTTAGGAACCTAACTTTTCTTCAAATCTCGGGACGAGATTTGTTTAAGGGGAAGGGTTTGTAACATCCCAAAAATTTCAAAACAAACAAAATGAATTTCCCTAGTTCCAAATTTTGGAACCAACAAAAACTTTTATTAAACTAAGTTTGATACATAGAGATCTTGTTTAATTCTTGTGCTATTGCCATGATTGCTTGTTTAATTAGTATTTGAAACACTCTAAAACCCTAAACCTCACATTGACTTTTTACCAATCCAAGTTGAAATAAAATAAAAAGAATTTAAATAAGAAAAAGGCATATGTGCCTATGGCTATTTTTGTAAAACTTTACCTTAGGCCTTTCCACTTTATTTAGAGGATGGGAAAAACCTTCATAAACCTTATCTAGTACTTCTCAAACCCAATCCAAGTTGAAACAAAAGAAAATAAAAAGAAACTAAAAATGCCATAAAGGCATATGAGAGTAAAATGCAAATTTGTAAATTTGAGAATCTTGACCCTAGGACTTGATGTGAATGGTTGGATCACTCCTCTATACCATTTCAACACTCAACAACATCAATTGGGTCAAGCCAAATCAAATTAAAAATCAAATGCAACTTATGCATAGAGGCATATGTGGCACATAGCCATTTTTACCCAAAACTTGACCTATGCATTTATACCTTACCCAAAGGGTGTGAAACCATCTCTAAACCTAATCTCACACTATATGGACCCTAACCCATGCCCAAGTAAAGCAAGGAGAACAAATTACAAGATTAAGAAAAATTGACACATCACCTCTTATGTGTTATGGCCATTTTTGCAAATATTTGAGCTAGACCTTTTGGAATGGTTTCAATGGTTTGAAAAGGTTCCTAAACTAGTAAGAGTCACTTTGGAGTCAAGAAAAATCAAATCAAAAAGAGAGAAATCAAATAGGGAGAAAATCTCATTTTCACTCACATACACATTTAGCCACTTTTGCAAATCTTCAACCAAGGCCACTTTGGCTTGTGCCATTGCTTGTGAAACACTCATATATAAAAAACAAACCCTTTTGCACCAATAAACACAAATCAAATCAAAGAAAAATTCAAATTCAACAAACATGTGATATTGGTCAAATTTTCACTTTATATTATCTTACCCACTTTGAGCCCTTTTAGTAAGAGATTCTTAAACCAAACCCCAACAACTATTTGCACCTCATCCAAGACCTCGTCAAGATGAGCAACTTTGATGTTGACCAATTTGACCAGATCGTTGACCATTGCTCAAAATAGTCAAGCCAAGATGCTATGTTGAAACAAATTCTAGATTCCCTCAAATTTTAGATTTTTCACAAATCCTTTCCAAATCTCAAACCAATGCCACACATTGCTGCACAACATCTTTTAGAACCCATCCATCACAAAAATTGGTCAAAAGTCATCACACATGAGACCTTGTTAAATAATCAAAATGATGCCATAGAGGTACAACCACTATTCCACCCACTCTCCTATCACCTCACCTCTCTCTCCCTTGTGCTCATCCACACTACCTGGTGCCCAAACCCACCTAGCATGACCTCACCAAGTACATGGTCACCTCCCATCACCACCATGCCCAAGAATCTTGTCTTATGTCACATATACTTTGACAAATATTAGATGTACATGCTCTAGACCCCTCTCCACTTGTTCACCTTGTCAATTCACCTGGACTCACCCCACTTGACCAAGCCATGGACCCAGGGATAAAGATTTTGCACAAAAAAAATGCCAAGACATGACCATGCCACTCCAAATGACATCACATGCCAACCCTTGTCCTACTCCCTCTCTAGTCACCCTCACCTTGTCAAATAAGCTTCCCTCACCTCACTGACCCCCACCATGCCAAGGTTGAGCTCAGGAGAAGCATAGCATCCCATGTCACACCATGCCACTCACATAGTCACCACCATGCACCCACATGCCCTGGCCCTTTTCCCTCCCTCTCACCATGTCACCTACAGTCCCCTGGACCCTAGACACCTGCCCGACATGGTCCTTGGTGGAGGAGAGCAAAGACTTGACCACAACACTCATGCCATGTCACTTGATCACCAACCCGTGGCCACCCATGTCTCTCTTCGTGCACACTGCATCCCGTCGCGTCCCACTGCGCCACCACACTCCTCTCACCTCGGAACACCTCCTAGACACGACCGTTGACCTGCCCACGCACCAAGTGGACGCCACGACGCGACGCCCTCAAAGGACACCAACGTCGGCCTCGTCCTCGTGTGCCCCGCACACTACGTCCGCGAGCCAGCCACTGTGCACACGTTCACCCCTCCCCAGTAACTCTCCGCTGACGCCATGGAAAGGACCAGAGCCCCCTGTACTTGACGCGCCCGTGACGTCGCCCGCCATGACCTCCACGTCGCGTTCCCGTCCCTGGAGCCTATATAAGCAGCCCTCCGCGCCTTGGACATCACCACACCATCCAGCAGCTTCACTCCCTCCCTCCTAAAGCCTCCCTCTCTCCCTCCTTGCCGCACACCGGCGTCCACAAGCTCATCACGGCCACCGGCGGCATCCCTCAAAAGCGCCCAGATTTTCATCACCATAGCCCCGGAGCCCTACAGCAAAGTTGTAGCCCTTGGAAATACCTTTCCAACGCAACAAACCACGCCTCAATCCGAGCTCGGAGGTGAAAGTTAGAGCCCCCGCAAGTTAGCGGCGTCGGGAGGAAGACGACGGCCCAGCGCCGTCGGATCCTGATCCGACGCACCGCGTGCGTCGCCCGCGCCCGACGTGCATGCGCCATGCACGCGTGGCCCAGGCCGCCGCTGGGCCGGCCCACTCCTTTTCCCGCCCGCGGTTTAAATTCAAATTTCGTGTTTACTTTTATTTCAGCTTTTGCTTACTAGAACATTGCTAGAATTTGAATAGTTTCAACTGTACTAATCCAAATTTAGTGATTCAAAATGTTATAGAAAGCTTATGAAATTCTCTAACAAACCTCACTGGTTTCAACCTCATAGCTTGTGTAGTTTTTGAATAGTAAAAATAACAAATCAGTAACGTTTCAAACTTCAAATAAATCTTAAAAATCAACCCTTTTGAATTTTTAGGCGATTCCACCTCTCATAAATCACATTTGATGTTTTCTAATTTATTATGTAATAAAATACTATAGTTGTTTCATATGATCATGGGCTAGAGCAAAGTATTGGCTATGTAGTCAAAATCTAGCCCATTTAAACTATTTCAAAATTAGGGTTTCAAATCTATGAGGTGTAGCACCTCATTTAAATCATTTTCACAAGTGGTATGAAGTAATGCGATGAACCTTGTTGCTTGGTCTCATATATGCTCACTTGTGGATATTAAATCAAATAGGATTTAAATTGCATGAGGTATGGAACCTCATTTAAATCGTGTTTCTCAAATGGTAAATGTGAAGTATTGACCTTGGTCAACATGATCTCACCTTTATGAATTGAGGAAATTAAATCTTAACAATGTTCAATGAGAGGAAATTACTTCTCCCAAACTAAAGAGAAACCCTAATCCACACTTCGATGAGAGGAAATTATTTTTCTAACACTAAGTAAGGAAACCCTAGCATAATTTTTGGTAGTAATGTTAAGTAATGATGCTAGATCATTTGTGTGAGCCATTAAGGCTAATTAGGTCTACTTAAGTATTGTTTGGTGATTGTATCCTCGTATTCGTTTATAGACGCTAGTACCGGAGACTATCAAGAGGAGGAGGTATTCTACCAAGAAGAAGAAGAGAACTTTGACCACTACCCCAATCAAGGCAAGCTAATATTCTTGCAAGATAATACTCTTGCAAAGTGCAAAGCTCACCATGAGCAAGGCATTACCCCATTTTACTTTATGCTATGATCCTATTTCCCAGCTTTTACTTTACAAGCTTTATTTACTTTTGTTTTATCAAAGTACTTTTTGATTTATGTTTTACTTGGTTAGTACTGGATTAGTACAAGAGTATCAAGGTTAGCCTAGAAGCAAAGCAAAGTACTTAGCACCCCTCATACATAGATGCTAGTGCTAAATTAAAAGTGACTACTCTAGTTGGGAACTTGTGAAATGAAATGACTTTGAAAACCTTGGAATGACGAGTCATTCTATTGAAAGATTTTGAAGGTGAATATGATCTGTGAATAACTTGGTGAACTTTACAAAACTGATGGTTGGGTTCGGATGCGATACCATTCCAATTTTACAAGTACCCCCACAATACCTGAATCTGGGTAAGGCTTAGCTGGAAATTTATGTATCTTAGTATGGGTTCCCTCTAAACAAGCGTCATCGGGGTTAGGCTGGAGGCTGCCTCTACAACAAAAGAAATGATGAGAAATGACGTGAA
Source organism: Lolium rigidum (assembly GCF_022539505.1). Taxonomy (NCBI): domain Eukaryota; kingdom Viridiplantae; phylum Streptophyta; class Magnoliopsida; order Poales; family Poaceae; genus Lolium; species Lolium rigidum. Next base: position 143,159,765 of record NC_061514.1, read on the forward strand.
ACGAGGTGAATGTCCGGCCCAAGCCCTGTGCAGGTTCCCGGGTTAGCAGTTGGTTTTCACCGGGAGGCCAAGCTCATGGGGAGAGGTGCCTATACTAGGGTATGTAAATGAAAGGTTAGGATTGGTAGTTCGCGTATCGCGTACGATAAATCAGGGCCGATTACCCCTGACGAACTATTGCAATTGTTGTGGCACAAGTGTACAACCTCTGCAGAGTTTAACCTATTCGAATAGCCGCGTCCGCGGTCATGGACAGATTGGGAAGGCCATACTTGTTCCGTCATCGAACTTTTCTAAAAATATGAATGGTGAATGGTGACTTGAATTGAAAGGTGACTTTGACTTTGAATCACAACTGAGTTGTGGGAATGACACTAATGTTCCCACTTGAGTAAGTTAGGAAAATGAAGAGATTTTGTTTACTAAAGTGCTTATGAAATAAAACTGGCTTTACGCAAATAACCTTAGAGCTTAGAACACTCTCAATAGCAATGTTAGTACTTACAATAGTATTAGTTTGCGAGTACTTTAAAGTACTCACGGCTTTGTCCCTGGCTATTCAAATGGCCAGACTATGAAGAGGAGTACCAGAACCCGGAAGAAGGACAGCAGGACGTCTACGACAACTAGGATCACTCCTGACGTCAACGCGTTGCCTGTGGAATAGATGGACCACGACCGCTACTACTTCGCTTCCGCTATGTGTTTTGTAATAGGATCTCTAGATCCACTATGTTGTATTAAGACTGGATCATGTGATCCTTTGTTGTAAGACGATTATGTGTTGTAATGAATGATGTGTTGTGATATCAATCTATTATGTCTCGCAAAAACAAGATTCCTGGGATTGCGATGAATGGCATAATAGGCATCTGGACTTAAAAAATCCGGGTGTTGACAAGAACTCATGGGCCTCGGAGTCTTCAGAATAGGGCAGCGAATGGTAGGGTGTGCCCCGGAGTCACAGACCAAACAATAGTGAACCACCTTGCAGTTCTTAGTCGCATGAGAATTGTCCGCGCACTTCCAGCAGCGACCCACTTTCTTCGGCTTCACAAGCGGGGCTGCGGCGACAGGAGCAGCCATAGGCATCGGCTGCGGTACAGGAGGTGCCTCCACCATGGGTATAGTGGCCGGCAGACCCCCTGGAGGTGGCGGCTGCTGCACCATACTCTGAACTGCGGGCGGCGGCACGGCAGCCACCACTCCCGCCGCTGCAGCCGCGCCCACGGGCTTCTTCTTTCTTCTCTTCTTCGCCTGCCCCGGCTGTGCCGGCTGCTGCTGAATAACCGGCTGCTGAGGTGCGACCGGTTGCTGCATAGGAGGATAGTGAAGATACTGCCCCTGGTAAGGCGGGTATTGCTGTGGCGGCGGAAACGGCAGCTGCTGCTGCGGCACGAATTGCGCAGCCGGAATCCGCGGTGGAGGCGGGCGGAACCCCACCTGAGGCCGAGGCGGAACCGAAGGCGCGGGCGGCATGAGGGCCCCTGCCGGCCACCCCTGGAATCCCGGCGGCCAACTAGCACTTGGAGATCTTGAAGGCGCGTCAAGCAATTACACAGCATGTTTGAAATCTAGTAACACTTCTGATTTTGATATCAAAATGTCTGCTGAGGCTTCTAATGGTCTGGAAAGAGTCAAGGCATATTTTTTTCTTCTCAAAAGATTACCTTAAGTTTTATTATATCAGTATGTTTACACTGTTGATCTTTTCATCTCTAAAACCTACAATTGTGTCCTTGTCCCTACGTGTAGGGTTCAATCGACTAGCCCTTTACATCTTGGTGAACACTTGCAATCTTATAGGTCCTATGTTGTTTCATTCTGTTTCTTGTTTATACATCTTCTGTATGGCAGCCTTAGTCAGTTCCCCAAATTCCATTACGTCCAAAGAGGATATCAAATGGACTAAATAATTACATTAACCTAGGAATGCGGTGGGTTGTGGGTACACTACTGGTGTTCTAATCAGGCAATTGTAGTTGTAGCTATTTTACTGAAAAATCTGCCCATTCCTAGTCATTGCCTTGGTGCTGGCACACCAGGAATGTTGGCCATTACCCACTATGGGCAAACAGTTGTCATGGCTAGAACAAGAAGGTTTTTGAACAACATAGCATCTGTGTATGAACAATGATATAACTGCTTTAGTACCTGCATTGGATGTTTTGCAATGCAATTTTAAGCACTACCGTGATTCGCAAATATGACATACTACCGCACATAATAACACATAGGTGGATGTTGATTATCTGTAGATCCAGTTACTGAATAACCAGCTTCTGCCTTTTCTTTTTATTTGCAACTTAAGTTGTTGGTGATGATATGGTTATACCGAAGCTTCTAATGGATAATAATAGATGGCTAGGCTATAGCATTGCTGATAACCATGATGTACAATTTTAAGCATATTCCTGGAGTTGTGTGTGTGTACCTGGTTCTTGTATTATGCTTGGCATTGAATCTGAAAATGCGTACTTGTTTAACACCCTCGCCGCATCACCATAATATTTCTAAATGCATTTTTTCAAAACGAATTTGGATGTTGATTATCTGTAGATCCAGTTACTGAATAACCAGCTTCTGCCTTTTCTTTTTATTTGCAACTTAAGTTGTTGGTGATGATATGGTTATACCGAAGCTTCTAATGGATAATAATAGATGGCTAGGCTATAGCATTGCTGATAACCATGATGTACAATTTTAAGCATATTCCTGGAGTTGTGTGTGTGTACCTGGTTCTTGTATTATGCTTGGCATTGAATCTGAAAATGCGTACTTGTTTAACACCCTCGCCGCATCACCATAATTTTTCTAAATGCATTTTTTCAAAACGAATTTGGTTTGTTATCCTCAATAACCAGAGGTCATCAAAATGCTCATTTTGTGCTAAGCAGCTTGCGAAATTATCATGTACAAGACTTACTGTTTGTCTATTTTAGAGGAATTGTGTGCGTGGACTTGATACACCTTCCTTTGTTTGGGCCTTTCAGGATTTGTTATAATCGAGATGCACAATAAACGAAGAACGAAAAATAAAACACTGCAGGGGACATGAGATTTTAACGTGGAAAACCCTTGCAACACACAAGGGAAAAACCACGGGCGCCAGCCAGCAAAACTTCACTATTTCGGTGGTGTTTACAAACGCCGTGGGTGTACAATGATGCGATGAAACCCTAGCGGCGGCTTACAGGGAATATTTATAGACGGTGGCAACGATCCGTACCGCGACGGGCCTCGCTCCGCTCGCTCGGCCCAAGCCTCCGGCGACGGGCCTCGCTCCGTTCGTCAGAAGTTAGCCTCCCTTTAGTATATGAATTTGGATCACAATATAACAGGATTATCTTATGCACACTAATAGCTAGGTCAATGATATAAGCTAATCTACATCCAGCCTACCTTCATTTAAAATTTGAAGCGCATGTTTGATGTTGCTAAAATAGTTTCAGCTTTTCCTAACATTTGTGTTTAAACTGGAAGACCTAGATGATCGTACAGGCCCCATAGGTTATACTACCTGGCCAATATATGCAGAATCAAATACTTGAAATTTTTCAGTGTTGGCTTGCTGCCCAAACCTTTGTGGTTTTTGACTTGCATATTTGCACCTAGCTATTGATATGTGTTTCATACATTTTGCTTATTGGTTTGTTTTGGATGTACTAGTTGTTGAATGATCATTTCCTTGAGTACCCACAGTTTATCTCTTGAACTTCTCAGTAGTAATAAGATTTAAGTTAGCTACTTGTTCTCGCATTATATCTCATTGGCATCCTTTTACCAATACTGCAGAGGGTGACAGATTGGGTATCCCAGCCCAGGGATCTTGTCGAGAAAAGAACATTGCATGAAGCAAAAACAGTTTTTGAATTTATCTCCAGTGCATTGGAAACAAGTTCACATTCAGATATCCTAATGGAGATGAAAGCAGAGGCACTGCTGACGGTCTGTATTTCTAAAGAATATTTTACAGCGATGAATTGTTGAAGAATAATTATGCAGTCATGTGTAGATTTGGCTGAAAGAAATGATGTTTTAATTAATTCCAATGGAGAACCAAATAGTTCCAATGTATCTGGAAAGGCAAAATGCTCTATAACACTTTGGCGGCCATACCTCATTTGCAAGTCTTACTTCCTTCTATACAAGCTTATGAGGCTCTTGATTTGCTAAAGACGCATGAGCTAGTGACACCTGAAGAGAGGTAAATTGCCAGGTCCTGTGACTTTTGTTTTTTCTTCTTTCTTTCTCAGTTTGTCTTTGATATTTAATTTCTGAATGATGACATGCAGTGATGGGAGCACATCTCAGAAATGTTTCTCATCACTGTCTACAAGTATAAGGCAACTTCTTTCGTTCAAGGTATATCTCCTTTTCTAATGACTTCTTTTCATCCTCTAGCACACTAGCAAAAATGAAAACTGCTGATATAGCACTCCTTTTCTCTTGATAAAAATAGAGATGCAACCTTGTTAACATTGCCATGTGTCAACAGGAAATCAACAAAATAGATACTCCCTCCGGTTCATATTAATTGACTCTAATATGGATATATCTTGACACATTTTAGTTCTAGATACAACCATATTGAAGTCAATTAATATGAATCGGAGGGAGTACTAAATTTCCAGTGCTGGAGCATATTTTGGCTGTGAGATTTCTTTGAAGTCTGGATCAGCTACATGTAAGTAGTGGATGAGCTCTTTGGTGAGAGGCTTTACATTTGTATCATTAGCCAGCAAAAAGACAGATTCAAAGGCCATTTTGCGAACTGAAGCACCGGCGTCCTTAAAAGTGCACAGGTATTGAGAATGTTAAAAGCCAAAATAGCAGGACTAAGGTTCCTGATTTAATAAATGCAACTATTGATTATAGCCTGAAAGACTGCAACACTGAATTATTGTACAGTAAGGATTAAGGAATTTATATATCAGTATGATGTAAACCTGAGTTAAAACATTGCTTTGAAAGAGCAGCACTATCCGAATTGGACTATGCACCCAAATCATATGAATTAAGCTTTAGCAAGTACACAAGGGAAGCTATCTATTTCAAGGGTGCAGGAAAATATGAGTTCCTGATGATATGTTGGATTATATGCCAAGCGAGGAAATGTATTTACAACACAAGCAGACTCGTAACATAAGGAATACACTCGGCATTTCTGTCAGTTAATGGACAGGGACATTTGATTCCATTCAAAGGAGAAACTGATGAACATTGAGTTATTAAATAGCAAAACTAAATCACACAAATTCAAAAGAACATCAACTCAATTTGCACTTGGCAATTAATTGTCGTAGAAGTCCTGTAGCCTGTATTCAGATTTGATGCAAAATGAATGTGTCTAGAAACCTGCTCTAGTGGTGTTGCTCCAGTTTAGTCTCTACATCCATCTTGTTGGTCTTAGCTAGGTTTGTTATACTACGTTGTGTTTTAATTCAAAGAGAACTCAAACCAGGACACCATCTTCATGGCTTGTTTGTAGCAAGAAAATTCTTCATATTTTTTTCCTTAGACTGATTTTTTTCGATAAAGGATGCTTTATTACTTCAAGAAGCAATTACATCCAGCCTCTGCATAACCAGGATGCACACAGCCGTTTGTTGTCTCAAGTGACCAAAGTTACATAAAACAAAAATAGGCGAAATACATATCGGAACGATGAATCATATAACGCCTAAGAGCTAGGTGGAGGTACTATCCGTAGACTATGCTGCCACCCATGTAGGGAAAAAGTATCCCTCGCCGTATCCTCCAACCGTGTACAGACCTCCGTAAACAGGTCTCGAATATATATGTTAAAAAATATTGTTTGGTCTCGAATGCAGGTTCTTTTGGGAAAGACTGTTGCCCATGTTAGAAAGATGGCGGCCACTGTGCCTAGCAAAGAAAGACACTGGATGGAGCTAATGGCCATGCAGGATGCGAAGTGTTGAGAAGTGCCCATAATTGGATGCACTGGTGGAAAAAGTGGCTTTGGTCGTGGTTGGCAACTGCCATTAGTCGCGGTGGCGCAACCGCGACCAAAGCAGCGCGACTAAAGGCCCCCCCTTTAGTCGCGGTTCCTTACAAACCGCGACTAAAGGCCCGTCCACGTGGGCCGCGAGGCGGCGCCGAGGCGGAGGCCCTTTAGTCGCGGTTCTTCCGGCCAACCGCGACTAAAGGCCTCCGCAGGGTTTAGGGTTTAGCCCCCCTCCCCCTAAATCTGGTTTCTTTTTAATTTGTATTATTTTATTTCTTTTGGGTTTTAATTCTGAAGGAGTTTCACATATTCTACGGTACTCGTATACATACATGCATATGAATGTACAATTTCAAACAAATTTGAAATTAGAACCAAAAAGAATTCAAGAGGAATATACAATATATATTCAATATCGGATGACCATATACAATATATATTCAATATCGGATGACCATATACAATTTTGAACAAGTTAGTTACAAATTCTGGTGCATATAAAGTTCTACGTCATCGTAATAGTGTTCTCCTCTAGGATCGATGACTTCCCTCGCCAACCATCCAGCTAGTTCCTCTTGAAGTGGTCGGAAGCGAGCTTCGGACTAAGCGTCTTCCGGAGGTTATTCCTCAGGATGTTGTTCTCACACGTCCGGTCCCGCTCATTGCAGTATCTCCGGATCCTCTCACAAACATAGTATCCACATAGATTGGTCCCCGGTGGCTGAGTATCCCCGGTCGTCCGCACTTGCCATTTTAAAATGTAGCTCTTTTTTGAATTCACCGACCTTGGTATCTACGAACCGTCTCCAAACCCTACGAGGCAAAGAAAATTAAATAAACAAGAGAGTTATTAATTAGTTACTTGATATTAGGAAATGATGAACGAAATAGGCCGATCGATATAGAGCGCAAATGAATGAAAATAATTACTTTTGCATCATTTTTCTCATGTCGCCCCAAAGCGCCGGATCCATATTCAGAGAGTCGTGGACGAGAACCGAGGAGGTCTGAACTTTAATTACCATAAGAATCCAGTGGAACCTGCGGACACGATACATGCACAGTCATGCATAACTCATCGATTAGCCACATACCATGCATGGAGTAAACAAAAGAGAATGTGCTCAAGACGAAACACTCACCCAAAATGGTAAGGAAATAGAATATCACTTTTCTCTTGCTGTTTTCTAATAAACCGCCACGAGTCTTCCTCCACGTCGGCGGGGTGGTGTTCTAACACATATGAATTAACGATGTGTGGGTCAATGAACCCAACATCATGGATGTTCCTTATTCGCATTTCCCGCTTCTTCATTCTGCATAATATATAGCGTACACAACAAGATAGTTAGGACAATATATATATATATATATAGTGCGAGCAATGAACGAGATGGGGTAGAAATTAATAAATCACTTACGAACGTAGCAACCGATGATAGATTTGTCGAGGTCGCGCAGATTGAACAGCTGGAACAATTCACTCAGAGGAATTTGTACCCAGTAACGTTTGAAGTGATGCACATATTTAACTTCCGCATAGATATAGTCTTTGGCGTCTTTATGTTTTATGTAACCCTTGTACCAATTTAGCGGACCTTTCATTTGTCGAGGTAGATCCTCTTCCTGCGCAGGCTCGATGAGAGGGCCATTCTTCACATATGTAAATACTACGTCCTTCATTGGCGCCTCATCAAGGCCTAACGAGTGCACGAAGAGTGATACCTAAGTCGGCCGCTTGTTCTCTGGCACTTTCTACAGTCAATCCATGTGCTGCCGCATCTGCTATGATATCGGGGGCATCCGGACCGGCGGCTTGCACTATGAGCGGGGCGATCGATTGTTTACTTTGTTCCCCGAGCTGGGCAACTTCTTTCCCCCTTTCTAATTTTGTCTCGGCCTCGTCCTCCAAGGCTTTCTTCTTCGCGGACTCTTGGTTCCTCTTGAACGCGAGTGCTTGCCTACGAAGTTCACGTAAATAGTCGTCGAGCAGATTCTTCGCGGCTTGGGACGGTGTGTTCAAAAATGACTTAGCCCACTGCTTTTCCTTGTCGAATATACTCGGCTTGGGCTCGCCCTCTATTTTCTTCTTGACGCTCGCCTTCCATTTCTCTAAATCAGCAGCCGCGCCCGCCTCGACTTCCTCGGCACTACTTTCCCAAGGCCTCGTGGGGAGAGGCTTCGGTGATACCTCCGGTACCTTTGTTTTCTTAGGTACGTAAGGGTCCGGGTTAATAACCCGAGGACTGCTTCGCTTCTTCGCCGGAGGTGGATTGGGGGCGGTACCGGTGTCCGATCACCCGCCGGACGAGGACCGGGGGCGGCGACGTCGGGCGACGTGAATGAGGTGTATTAGGTGAAGCACCACCGCCACCGTCACCGCCACCGCCACCGTCACCGCCACCGCCACCGCCACCGTCACCGCCACCGCCACCACCACCACCGTACGGGGGTGGACTTGTTGGCGCCTCGCACTGGAAACTTGATAAATTTCTTCTGCCATAGAATGAGCTGGCGCTTGACATCTCCAAGTCTTTTCACCCCTTCGGGTGTAGCAATGTCAATGTCCGGGTCCTCAAACCCTTGGACTATCTCCTCCACCGTCACACGAGCATAGCCATCTTGAATGGGGTTGTTGTGGTGGAGTGCTCCAGTGGTAAAGCACTGCCGATGGCTACCTTCATGGACATGTTCCCGATAGGATAAAACAGATGACATGCTTTCATCTCCTTTATACCGTCCACGGGGTAGCGAGGAGGCTCCGGTGCAGTAATTTCGACCACCGAGGCTCCGGTGCAGTAATTTCTATCGTCGGTGCACTAGCCGGGTGAGGCCTCCGTGGAAGCCACGCTGCTTCTTCTCCGCTGCTGGCTTCCGAGATCCATTGGATGATCTTCAGCATGCTCGCGCCCGAGCTGCATCTCTTTCGGCGACTAGTACACTCACGGTTTTCTTCATCACATCCATTTCCGTTACCAACTTCGCCACAACATCCGCATCCCGATCCATCTTTCTCTTACGGCTTCGTAACCGTACGGGTCATCGTTCTGGGGAACCCTATTTTCCACGGAATGGGCCCCATGCCTCGTATACGTCCTCCGTGTTCAGGGTTCCCGAGGGCTTTTGTCAGGGCGTCGTTCTCTCTGTTGAACCTGATCCTCCCCTCTTGAGCCTCCCTCATTGCCTCAATAAGCTTTTTGGTGGGTGTAATTATTTTGCCCTGGTAAACACACTCCCCTGTCTCCGGGTTCAGCGATCCCCCATGCCCGTACCACCGGCTTTTGGCCCTTGGGTCCCATCCCTCCGTACACTGGACGGATTCCTCGCGCCCTCAGCTCGTTCTCCATCTTCTCCCACTTAGGCTGCCAAAAGCGATACCCTCCTGGCCCCATTTTATGATTGTACTCCTTCTTGGCCGCATTTTCCTTATTTTTTTTCGATAGTTCAAGGAACTGCTCCGATTTCTTTTGCTTCACAAATTCTGGCCAATCATGTTGCGGTTTCTCATATTGTCCTTTGAAATTCGGAGTCTTGCCCTGGTTGACAAAGTCATGGGCTAGATTTTGCTTGTATTTCCGGAATGCGTTGGCCATCCTAGAAAGAGCGAACTCGTTTGACTAGCTTGCGCCTCTCCTTGTTTTCCGCAATCTTTTTACCCTCCTCATCGTATTTGCGGTATTCCGGAGGTAGAACGAAATGTTCCATAAGCTTGTTGAAGCAATCTTTTTTTCTCTCTTATCGACAAAAGTGAAACCAACACGTGCCTTCTTTGACTCATTCCACTCCTGGCGGGTGATCGAGACGTTGTCTCTAACAACGGCTCCGCATTGGCTGACAAACTTGGTGGCGTTCTTGCTGGGCTCCAGCGGCTCGCCGGTTGCTTCGTCGACAACATCGATGGTGCATGTTTCTCCTGCTTTCATCGTCTTGGTTGCGCCACGCTTTGACGACGTACTCGATTTTTCGACGATCCGGCCGAGGGCTAAAATAAGAAAGAGAGTCGCGCGCGTTAGTACACACACATTTATTCAAATCAGTTAGTTTATCGAGGGCTAAAATAAGACGCTCAATATGTATATATATATACCTCGGCGCCGGAGGTGGTTGCTACTTCCAATTGAAGATCGTCGTTTATCGACGTTTCTTCGGCATCATCTGCTTGCTGACGGCGCCCTTCATCTTCACACTCAAGGTTCAGATAAGAAGAGATATCATCTTCTTCTTCTCCGGTCGGCACAAATGGAATATCGCCATTTATGATGCCGAACATATGGTCTTCAGCGTCCGGATCATAGTTGTCCAGAATCGGGTCAGCTCTATCGTCCGCCATATGTCAGTCCCGAAAACATGTAGTCAAAACAAATTAATTGTGTATATGCATTATCACATCTCTTCTACATATAAACGAGAGGGCGACGAGCGGGAGGCGAGAGGGGGGACGCAGTGACCGCGTGACCGAGAGACCGGTGGCGGTGGCGAAAGGGCGGTGGCGGTGACGAGGACACATAACCCTCGCGGTGGCGGTGGCGCGTTGACGGCGTTGGCGTTGGCGCGTTGAATAGAGGCGGTAGCGTTGACGGCGTTACATTTTTATGAATAGAGGTAGCGTTGGCGCGTTGACGGCGTTGGCGACGGTACGGTTGGCGACGGTACGGCGGCGTTGACGGCGTTGGCGACGGTATGGCGGCGTCAAAGTTTTTAATTAAGACAAAGTTTTTAATTAAGTCAAAATTTTAGTTCTTTTTTTAGTACCCATTTTAGTTCAATTTTTATTAAGTCAAAGTTGTAGTAATTACTTTTTTTAGTTCAATTTTAGTTCCAATTTGTGTAATTACTTTTTTTAGTTCAATTTTAGTTCAATTTTACATGTAATTACTTTTTTTAGTTCAATTTTAGTTCAATTTTTTTAGTACTTTTTTTAGTTCAATTTTACATGTAATTACTTTTTTAGTACTTTTTTTAGTTCAATTTTACATGTAATTACTTTTAAGTCAAATTATTTGTTTTTTTAAGTCAAATTGTAGTAAAAAAACAAAAAACAAAAAACAAAAAAAAATCTCTCTCTCTCTGTTTCTCCGGCCCTGCCCGGCCTCCTCTCTCTGTTTCTCTGTGAAGAAGGCGGCGCGCGCGACGGCGGCCGACGAGGCGACGGCGGCGGCGGGCGAGGCTAGGGCGGCGCGCGCGACGGCGGCAGACGAGGCGACGGCGGCTAGGCGCGCGAGCGCGCGGCAGCGAGGCGGCCGGCGGCGACGAGGCGACGGCGGCGCACGCACGCGCGGCGCGCGACGACGGCACATCGACGAGGCGGCGGTGGCGGCAGCGAGCGCGAAGGCGAGAGAGCGCGCGCGCGGCCGGTTTTGCGCACGGCGGAGACGACGACGACAAGGGCGCGGCGACGCACTGCGTGGGCGACGACGAGGGCGCGACGACGTCCGACGAGGGCGACGACGAGGGCGCGGCGACGAGGCGCGGCGACGAGGGCGGCTGCGGGGCGGCGTCGTCGAGGCGCAGCGGCGGCAGCTCGGCGGTTTCGAGGAGGAAGAAGGAACCGAATCGCGCTGCGCGCCGCGCGATATTTATAGGGAGGCACCTTTAGTCGCGGTTGGTGTGGCCAACCGCGACTAAAGAGCACTAGTCGCGGTTGGCCACACCAACCGCGACTAAAGGGTCTTTCGCGGATTTGAGCGGTTCCGCGGAAAGACCCTTTAGTCGCGGTTGGTGTGGCCAACCGCGACTAAAGGTATTTTTCAAATTTCTTTTCAATTTTCTTTTCAATTCAAAATGTTAAAAATACAAATAATATATCAAAAAATCAGAAAAACAAAACTAATTCAATTCAAAATCTTAAAAATACAAATAATATATTAAAAAATTTAGAAAAAATAAAACTAATTCATTTCAAAATGTTAAAAATACAAATAATATATCAAAATTTTTAGAAAAATAAAACTAATTCATTTCAAAATGTTAAAAATACAAATAATATATCAAAAAATTCAGAAAAATAGAACTAATTCAATTCAAAATGTTGAAAATACAAATAATATACCAAAAAAATCAGAAAAATAAAACTAATTCAATTCAAAATGTTAATAATACAAATAATATATCAAAAAATTCAGAAAAATAAAACTAATTCAATTCAAAATCTTAAAAATACAAATAATATACCAAAAAATTCATAAAAATAAAACTAATTCAATTCAAAATTTTAAAAATACAAATTATCAAAAATTCATAAAAATAAAACTAATTCAATTCAAAAGTTCGTTGGCCCCCTCTTCCCGCCTCTTTCCGCCGACCCCCTCTTCCCTCCTCGTCTTCCCGCCATTTCTTCCCTGTCTTCCCGCCTCTTTCTTCCCGCCAATTGTTTCCCGCCAATTTCTTCCGGCCTCTTTCTTCCCGCCAATTTTTTCCCGCCACTTTCTCCCCGCCTCTTTCTTCCCGCCTCCTCGTCTTCCCGCTCCCATTTTTCCCGCCATTTGTCACTACATATAGGTAGCCCGGCTTGGCCAGCATTATCATCTCTACAATCTCTCATCACTCTCTCATGGCTTCCACCGCACCCACTCTAACCTACCAGCAGGTGGAGGAGCTTTGCGCCTCGAACTACCCTTGCCCTCCGGGCTACCGCATCCCTGCCGGCTGGAGCCTAAGCGCCGGCGGCGTGCCGGTCCCTCCCGTCCCTCGAGTACTGCGCGCCGGGCGGCCATCACGAACCACTACTACCTCGACCTCACGCCGGAGCAGCGGATGAATCCCCGCCGGCATCCCGATAACCGAGCATACTTGGGACGCCTTCTTCATCAATCGGCGTGAGAGGGCGCTCGCCAGGTATGAGGAGGACGGTCCGCCTCCTGGAAACTTCCACGAGGCCGGCCGTCGGCTATGGTGGTACGGCCGGACTCGCGGAGCGTCATGGACTACATCACGGCCGGCGATATCCCCCGCCTGCGCTACCCTCGGTTCGAGCCACGAGCGCCGCCCGACGGCAGCGACGACAGCGGCGATGACGACGCCGGCAACTTAGAAGGCGACGACTACCGGTACAACGGCGGCGGCTATGAAGACTACGAGTATGCATATTATACGCCTAGGCAGGAGTATGACTAAATCACTCCAAATTTCATGTATGCAGGAGTATGACTTAGTCACTCCAAATTTCCTATATGCAGGAGTATGACTTAGTCACTCCAAATTTCGTGTATGCAGGAGTATGACTTAGTCACTCCAAATTTCCTATATGCAGGAGTATGACTTAGTCACTTCAAATTTCATGTATGCAGGAGTATGACTTAGTCACTCCAAATTTCATGTATCATCGAGTGCTATCTCGAGTCAATTGAATCATTCGAAAATGGACACCAAACACATCACGGGTAATATAATTCACATGATTCATTCAACAAAGTTTGGTACAATAAATTATTACACATCATTTCTTCCCTTGTGTCCCCGCTTGCTTACGATTGTGCCGTATCCATGGAGCATCCTCATCATTTAACTTAATGCTTGGGTCGGTGTTCACTTTGAAGGGCGGAATTTCAGCAAACATATTATAATCTTCGACATGTCTGTCTTGTCCTCCACTCCCACGATATTTCTTTTCCACTGAAAGAACAATGTGGCGCTTTGGATCATCGCATTATGTACTGATCGTTTTCTTATCTTTCCGTTTCCTCGGTTTGCTACTCATGTCCTTCACATAGAAAACCTGAGCGACATCTTTCGCTAGGACGAATGGTTCGTCAAGGTAACCAAGATTGTTGAAATCCACCATTGTCATTCCGTATTGCTGGTCCATCTTTACCCCACCTCTCGTTAGGTTGAACCATTTGCACCGGAACAAAGGGACCCTAAAGGAGGGTCCATAGTCAAGTTCCCATATCTCCTCTATGTAACCATAATATGTGACCTTTTGCCCATTCTCGGTTGCTTGCATCAAAGAGGACACCACTTGTTTTGGTTGGTGCTCTTTTTATCTTGGGCGATCGTGTAAAATGTATTCCCATTTATCTCGTACCCTTGGAAAGTCGTTATAGTCGAAGATGGTGTCTTGGCCAACATGTACGAGCTGATCTACAACCTTATTGTCACTCATTAAATGTTTTCTCAACCAACTGCCGAAAGTCTCCATGTGGGCCTTCCTAATCCAGGATTCGGGCTTCCCGGGGTTGTCCGAGCGTAAAATATTCTTGTGTTTCTCAAAGTACGGAGCCACCAAGCTGGAATTGGTCGAACTGTGTGGTGTGCTTCGGTCGAGAGAATGGCCGTCCATACATATCATTGATTTCCTTCCGATCGTGCCTTTTCCACTTAGTCTCCCCTCGTGCCGCGATTGAGGAAGACCAATCGGCTTAAGGTCGGGAACAAAGTCAACACAAAACTCAATTACCTCCTCATTTCCATAGCCCTTGGCGATGCTTCCTTCACGGCCTAGCACGGTTACGAACATATTTCTTTAATACTCCCATGAACCTCTCGAAGGGGAACATATTGTGTAGAAATACGGGACCGAGAATGGAAATCTCATCGACTAGGTGAACCAGGAGGTGCGTCATAATATTAAAGAAGGATGGCGGGAACACCAACTCGAAACTCGACAAGACATTGGATCACATCGTTCCGTAACCGTGGTAGAACTTCTGGATTGATTACCTTCCGAGAGATTGCATTGAGGAATGCACATAGCTTCACAATGGCTACTCGAACATTTTCCGGCAGGAGCCCCTCAAAGCAATCGGAAGCAATTGCGTCATAATCACGTGGCGGTCGTGAGACTTCGAGGTTTTGGAACTTTTTCTCCGCCATGTTTATTATTCCCTTTATATTGGACGAGAATCCCGACGGGACCTTCATACTGCTCGAGGCATTCCAAAAAGATGACCTTCTCTTCTTTGGTCGGAGCGTAGGCGGCACGACCTTGAAACCGTTCCGGATGCCGGTCATCGGGGTCTTTCAAACTTTGCTTGGTCCTGCCGTGCTTCCTTTGTATCATTTGACTTCCCATACACGCCCAAGAAGCTTAGGATGTTCACGCAAATATTCTTCGTAACGTGCATCACGTCGATTGCAGAGCGGACTTCTAGGACTTTCCAATATTCTAGCTCCCGGAATATAGATTTCTTCTTCAACATGGCTACGTGCCCGTCGGCTCCCTTCGGAACCGATTGTCCGCCGAGGACCCTTTCCAAAGATGACTTTCAAACCCTTGACCATATCAAATACCTCAGCACCGGTGTGTTCCGCAGGCTTCGGCCGGTGATCTGCCTTGCCGTTGTAATGCTTGCCTTTCTTTCTTCTCTGGATGACCTTTCGGAAGAAATCGACGATGCCCAAGGTACACGTTCTTCTTACAATTTGGCAAATGTACACTTTCAGTCTCATGTAAGCAGTGCGTGCATGCATTGTATCCCTTATTTGACAGTCCCGAAAGGTTACTAAGAGCAGGCCAATCGTTGATGGTTACGAAAAGCAACGCTCGTAGGTCAAATTACTCTTCTTTGTGCTCATCCCACACACGGACACCAGGTCTGCCCCACAGCTGTAAAAGTTCATCAACTAATGGCCTTAGGTACACATCGATGTCGTTGCCGGGTTGCTTCGGACCTTGGATGAGCACTGGCATCATAATGAACTTCCGCTTCATGCACAACCAAGGAGGAAGGTTGTAGATGCATAGAGTCACGGGCCAGGTACTATGGCTGGAGCTCTGCTCGCGGATTCATGCCATCCGTACTTAGACCAAATCTTATGTTCCTTGCGTCAGCTGCAAAATCTTTGAACTCTCTGTCGATCTTTCTCCATTGCATTCCATCTGCGGGGTGTCTCAACTCCCCGTCCGACTTACGGTCCTCTTTGTGCCATCGCAACAACTTGGCATGCTCTTTGTTCCCGAACGGACGTTTCAACCGTGGTATTATAGGAGCATACCACATCACCTTGGCGGGAACCCTCTTCCTGGGTTTACGGCCCTCAACATCGTCACCGGGGTCATCGCCTCTGATCTTATAACGCAATGCGGTGCATACCGGGCATTCATTCAAATTCTCGTATTCACCGCGGTAGAGGATGCGATCGTTGATGCATGCATGTATCTTCAGAACCTCTAAACCTAGAGGGCAGACAACCTTCTTTGCTTCGTACGTAGTGGCGGGCAACTCGTTATTCTTTGGAAACATATTCTTCAACATTTTCAGCAAGTTTTCAAATGCCGAGTCAGCTACACCTGCCTGTGCCTTCCATCTCAGCAAATCCAGTGTGCAGCCCAGCTTTTTCGGACCATCATCGCATCCGAGGTACAGCGCCTTCCTGTGATCCTCTAACATGCGATCCAAATTCTCCCTCTCTTTTTCAGTTTCGCAGCGTCTCCGTGCATCAGCAATGGTCCGACCAAGATCATCAACGGGATCATCACGTGCCTCTTCTTCACCTTCCCCTTCACCTTCCCCTTCACCTTCAGCATCCTCCATGAAAGTATCACCGAAATGAGAAAGATAGCTTTCATCATTGAAATCATCCCCTTCTTCATCTTCTTCCATTATAACCCCTCTTTCTCCATGCTTGGTCCAACAATTATAGCTTAGCATGAAACCGTGCCGAAGCAGGTGCATGTGAACATCTCTTGAGGAAGAGTAACCCTTCTGATTCTTACACTTAACACATGGACGAGATAACAAAACCCCCCTGCTTGTTCGCATTAGCCACTACGAGGAAATCTTTCAAACCCGTACTCGAACTCGCCGGAGAGTCGGTTACCGTACATCCATTGCCGATTCATCTGCATTATTATAATATAAAATATATAATTAACCATCATGCATTTGTTAAACTAACTAGCTACAAACAATATAAATTAAACAATGAACTACACACACATGCATATTTTATCAATGACACATCAAAGGTTCAAGTTGCTAACCGCGATCGAGGAGGAAAAAATAAATGAGAAAGCTCAAGTGTGACTCCAACACTTCATATCATGTTTGTTTCATGCTCTTGGGGCATTTCATCAAACACCTTATGTGCATAAGAGGAACCAAAAGCAAACCTAACACTCACTTGTGAAGTTTGTGAAGAGAATGGCTCCAAATGGCTAAGTGTTGGCTGCTGGATGGGTATATATAGGGGAGGGGCTTTAGTCCCGGTTGGCCTGGCCAACCGCGACTAAAGGCCTTCGGGCACCTTTAGTCGTGGTTGGGCTGGCCAACCGCGACTAAAGTCCCCCACGTGCACCAGCTGGCCACCGTGCGCCCTGGGCCCAGGCCTTTGGTCGCGGTTCGCCACACGAACCGCGACTAAAGACCCCATTAGTCGCGGTTCCTTTACCTTCGCGACTTATGGGGCTTCCCGGAAGCCTGTTTTTCCACCAGTGATGACGAGAAAGTGAGTGAAGATGCTGTTTGGAGACTTGGTTATTGCCCTTCATTTTGTGTGTGCAGTTTGAGCAATGATGCTCCATTTATAGAGTCCTTTATGCAGGAAAAGTTGTATAATCATTTGCAGTGAACACAGCTAGTTTGCAGAAACTGTTCGTTGTTGGACTTCGGTCCTGTGTTGTCGTAGACTTATAGCTTGGTTGACACTGGAGGACGCAAAAAATGCATATTCATGTATCATTGCTGATGGTAGTGTAGAAGGGTTCTGTAACTGTTTCAGTTATGTAAGGGAGCATTTACCTCTGGCTGGAACTCTGTACGTGGTGAAGTTATTATCTGTGATAATCTTGTATAAAGATTATTCTTAACTGCTACGCTTTTGTAGTAGTAATTTTTTTTGTATTTGTACATGCAATGTTCCATTTCCATTAGAACTAAGACCGTTGGTCAATTCCTTTTAGGGTTGATTTTTCTGTGTTTTATTATCAGATTGATGAGATGAGCTTCTGTTGGAATACTTATAATCATATGGTGGTATTACACAACTGGTATTTAATTTATTTCCATCGCTTGGTTCACTAACAATAGAATATACAAATCTAATATCCAAGCATACTACAGTAGATTCTGGTAGTTTTGATGAGTCCAAAGAACGTAACTGCGAGCATTGCGTTTAGTAAAATGAAATTGCATGTACAGTTTAGCAAAATGAAATTGCATGTACAGTTTTGTACCAATTTCCAAAAGAGCTCCGTTGTACCAATTCGTTGTGGGCAAGTGGACATGGACGATATCCTTCATGGCATACTGATGGCGTGTATTTCACACGTTCGTTGGGCAATCCCAAGAGGAAGGTATGATGCGCACAGCAGCAAGTTTTCCCTCAGAAAGAAACCAAGGTTTATCGAACCAGGAGGAGCCAAGAAGCACGTTGAAGGTTGATGGCGGCGGGATGTAGTGCGGCGCAACACCAGAGATTCCGGCGCTAACGTGGAACCTGCACAACACAACCAAAGTACTTTGCCCCAACGAAACAGTGAGGTTGTCAATCTCACCGGCTTGCTGTAACAAAGGATTAACCGTATTGTGTGGAAGATGATTGTTTGCAGAGAAAATAGTAAAAACAAGTATTGCAGCAGATTTGTATTTCAGTATTAAAGAATGGACCGGGGTCCACAGTTCACTAGAGGTGTCTCTCCCATAAGATAAAAGCATGTTGGGTGAACAAATTACAGTCGGGCAATTGACAAATAGAGAGGGCATAACAATGCACATACATGACATGATAAGTATAGTGAGATTTAATTGGGCATTACGACAAAGTACATAGACCGCCATCCAACTGCATCTATGCCTAAAAAGTCCACCTTCAGGTTATCGTCCGAACCCCCTCCAAGTATTAAGTTGCAAAGCAACAGGACAATTGCATTAAGTATGGTGCGTAATGTAATCAACAACTACATCCTCGGACATAGCGCCAATGTTTTATCCCTAGTGGCAACGAGCACAACACAACCTTAGAACTTTCTGTCACTGTCCCAGTGTCAATGCAGGCATGAACCCACTATCGAGCATAAGTACTCCCTCTTGGAGTTAAAAGTAAAAACTTGGCCAGAGCCTCTACTAGTAACGGAGAGCATGCAAGATCATAAACAACACATATGTAATAACTTGATAATTAACATGACATGGTATTCTCTATCCATCGGATCCCGACAAACACAACATATAGAATTACAGATAGATGATCTTGATCATGTTAGGCAGCTCACAAGATCCAACAATGAAGCACAATGAGGAGAAGACAACCATCTAGCTACTGCTATGGACCCATAGTCCAGGGGTGAACTACTCACTCATCACTCCGGAGGCGACCATGGCGGTGTAGAGTCCTCCGGGAGATGAATCCCCTCTCCGGCAGGGTGCCGGAGGAGATCTCCGTGATCCCCCGAGATGGGATCGGCGGCGGCGGCGTCTCGGTAAGGTTTTCCGTATCGTGGTTTTTCGCATCGGGGGTTTCGCGACGGAGGCTTTAAGTAGGCGGAAGGGCGAGTCGGGGGCCGGACGAGGGGCCACACCATAGGCGGCGCGGGCCCCCCGGGCCGCGCCGCCTTGTGGTGTCGCCACCTCGTGGCCCCACTTCGAATGTTCTCCGGTCTTCCGGAAGCTCCGTGGAAAAATAGGCCCCGGGTCTTTGTTTCGTCCAATTCCGAGAATATTTCGTTACTAGGATTTCGAAACCAAAAACAGCAGAAAACAGGAACTGGCACTTCGGCATCTTGTTAATAGGTTAGTTCCAGAAAATGCACGAATATGACATAAAGTGTGCATAAAACATGTAGGTATCATCAATATTTTGGATTTCTCGCTTTTGATTATTCTCAACTTAGACATCCATACCGGGACAACATGGACAACAGATAATGAACTCCTCTTTAATGCATAAGCATGTGGCAACAATTATTATTCTCATATGAGATTGAGGATATGTGTCCAAAACTGAAACTTCCACCATGGATCATGGCTTTAGTTAGCGGCCCAAAGTTCTTCTCTAACAATATGCATGCTCCAACCATGAAGGTGGTAGATCTCTCTTGCTTCAGACAAGACGGACATGCATAGCAACTCACATGATATCCAACAAAGAATAGTTGATGGCGTCCCCAGAAACATGGTTATCGCTCAACAAGCAACTTAATAAGAGATAAAGTGCATAAGTACATATTCAATACCACAATAGTTTTTAAGCTATTTGTCCCATGAGCTATATATTGCAAAGGTGAATGATGGAATTTTAAAGGTAGCACTCAAGCAATTTACTTTGGAATGGCGGATAAATACCATGTAGTAGGTAGGTATGGTGGACACAAATGGCATAGTGGTTGGCTCAAGTATTTTGGATGCATGAGAAGTATTCCCTCTCGATACAAGGTTTAGGCTAGCAAGGTTATTTGAAACAAACACAAGGATGAACGGTACAGCAAAACTCACATAAAAGACATATGGTAAACATTATAAGACTCCATACCGTCTTCCTTGTTGTTCAAAACTCAATACTAGATGTTATCTAGACTCTAGAGAAACCAAATATGCAAACCAAATTAGCAAGCTCTAAGTATTTCTTCATTAATGGGTGCAAAGTATATGATGCAAGAGCTTAAACATGAGCACAACAATTGCCAAGTATCAAATTATCCAAGATATTATAGCAATTTACTACATGTAGCATTTTCCAATTCCAACCATATAACAATTTAACGAAGATGAAACTTCGCCATGAATACTATGAGTAGAGCCTAAGGACATATTTGTCCATATGCTACAGCGGAGCGTGTCTCTCTCCCATAAAGTGAATGCTAGGATCCATTTTATTCAAACAAAACAAAAAAAACAAAAACAAACCGACGCTCCAAGCAAAGTACATAAGATGTGACGGAATAAAAATATAGTTTCAGGGGAGGAACCCGATAATGTTGTTGATGAAGAAGGGGATGCCTTGGGCATCCCCAAGCTTAGACGCTTGAGTCTTCTTATAATATGCAGGGGTGAACCACCGGGGCATCCCCAAGCTTAGAGCTTTCACTCTCCTTGATCATATTGCATCATACTCCTCTCTTGATCCTTGAAAACTTCCTCCACACCAAACTCGAAACAACTCATTAGAGGGTTAGTGCATAATAAAAATTCACATGTTCAGAGGTGACACAATCATTCTTAACACTTCTGGATATTGCATAAAGCTACTGGACATTAGTGGATCAAAGAAATTCATCCAACATAGCAAAAGAGGCAATGCGAAATAAAAGACAGAATCTGTCAAAACAGAACAGTCCGTAAAGATGGATTTTATTAGGCCACCAGACTTGCTCAAACGAAAATGCTCAAATTGAATGAAAGTTGCGTACATATCTGAGGATCATGCTCGTAAATTGGCGTAATTTTCTGAGCTACCTACAGGGAGATAGACCCAGATTCGTGACAGCAAAGAAATCTGGAACTGCGCGAGTAATCCAAATCTAGTACTTACTTTTCTATCAAAGACTTTACTTGGCACAACAAAACTCAAAACTAAGATAAGGAGATGTTGCTACAGTAGTAAACAACTTCCAAGACACAAATATAAAACAAAAATACTGGAGTAAAAACATGGGTTGTCTCCCATAAGCGCTTTTCTTTAACGCCTTTCAGCTAGGCGCAGAAAGTGTAACTCAAGTAACATCGAGAGATGAAGCATCAACATCATAATTTGTTCAAATAATAGAATCATAAGGTACCTTCATTCTCTTTCTAGGGAAGTGTTCCATACCTTTCTTGAGAGGAAATTGATATTTAATATTACCTTCCTTCATATCAATAGTAGCACCAACGGTTCGGAGAAAAGGTCTTCCCAATATAATGGGGCAAGATGCATTGCATTCAATATCCAAGACAACAAAATCAACGGGGACAAGGTTATTGTTAACCATAATATGAACATTATCAACTTTCCCCAAAGGTTTCTTTTTAGCATTATCAGCGAGATTAACATCCAAATAACAATTCTTCAATGGTGGCAAGTCAAGCATATCATAGACTTTTTTAGGCATAACAGAAATACTTGCACCAAGATCACACAAGGCATTACAATCAAAGTCTTTGATTCTCATTTTAATGATGGGCTCCCAACCATCCTCTAGCTTTCTAGGAATAGAAGTTTCAAGTTTTAGTTTCTCTTCTCTAGCTTTTATGAGAGCATTTGTAATATGTTTTGTGAAAGCCAAATTTATAGCACTAGCATTGGGACTTTTAGCAAGTTTTTGTAAGAACTTTATAACTTCAGAGATATGGCAATCATCAAAATCTAAATCATTACAATCTAAAGCAATGGGATTATCATCCCCAAGGTTGGAAAAAATTTCAGCGGTTTTATCACAAGCAGTTTCAGCAGTTTTAGCAGTTTCAGGTAACTTCGCGCGCTTTGCACTAGGAGTAGAAGCATTACCAACACCAATTATTTTACCATTGATAGTAGGAGGTGCAGCAACATATGAGTCATTAGCATTGCTAGTGGTGGTAATAGTCCAAACTTTAGCTACATTTTCCTTTTTAGCTAGTTTTTCATTTTCTTCTCTATCCCACCTAGCACGCAGTTCAGCCATTAATCTTATATTCTCATTAATTCTAACTTGGATGGCATTTGCTGTAGTAACAATTTTATTTTCAATATCCATATTAGGCATAACTTTCGATTTCAAAAGATCAACATCAGAGGCAAGACTATCAACTCTAGAAACAAGAATATCAATTTTATTGAGCTTTTCCTCAACAGATTTCTTAAAGGCAGTTTGTGTACTAATAAATTCTTTAAGCATGGCTTCAAGTCCAGGGGGTGTATTCCTATTATTGTTGTAAGAATTCCCATAAGAATTAGCATAACCATTACCATTATTATAAGGATATGGCCTATAGTTATTACTAGAATTGTTCCGATAAGCATTGTTGTTCAAATTATTATTTTTAATGAAGTTTACATCAACATGTTCTTCTTGGGCAACCAATGAAGCTAATGGAAAATTATTAGGATCAACATTAGTCCTATCATTCGCAAGCATAGACATAATAGCATCAACCTTATCATTCAAGGAAGAGGATTCTTCAACAGAATTTACCTTCTTACCTTGTGGAGCTCTTTCCATGTGCCATTCAGAGTAATTAACCATCATATTATCAAGAATCTTTGTTGCTTCACCAAGAGTGATGGACATAAAGGTACCTCCGGCAGCTGAATCCAATAAATTCCGCGAAGAAAAATTTAGTCCTGCATAGAAGGTTTGGATGATCATCCAAGTAGTCAGTCCATGGGTTGGGCAATTTTTAACCAAAGATTTCATTCTTTCCCAAGCTTGAGCAACATGTTCATTATCTAATTGTTTAAAATTCATTATGCTACTCCTCAAAGATATAATTTTAGCAGGGGGATAATATCTACCAATAAAAGCATCCTTGCATTTAGTCCATGAATCAATACTATTCTTAGGCGAGAGATAGCAACCAATCTTTAGCTCTTCCTCTTAATGAGAAAGGGAACAATTTTAATTTTATAATGTCACCATCTACATCTTTATATTTTTGCATTTCACATAGTTCAACAAAATTATTGAGATGGGCAGCGGCATCATCGGAACTAACACCGAGAAAATTGCTCTCGCATAACAAGATTTAGTAAAGCAGGTTTAATTTCAAAGAATTCAGTTGTAGTAGCAGGTGGAGCAATAGGTGTGCATAAGAAATCATTATTATTTGTGCTAGTGAAGTCACACAACTTAGTATTTTCAGGGTTGGCCATTTTAGCAGTAGTAAATAAAGCAAACTAGATAAAGTAAATGCAAGTAAACTAATTTTTTTGTGTTTTTGATATAGCAAACAAGACAGTAAATAAAGTAAAGCTAGCAACTAATTTTTTTTGTGTTTTGATATAATGCAGCAAACAAAGTAGTAAATAAAATAAAGCAAGACAAAAACAAAGTAAAGAGATTGAGAAGTGGAGACTCCCCTTGCGGCGTGTCTTGATCTCCCGACAACGGCGCCGAAAAAGAGCTTGATGGCGTGTATTTCACACGTTCGTTGGGCAACCCCAAGAGGAAGGTATGATGCGCACAGCAGCAAGTTTTCCCTCAGAAAGAAACCAAGGTTTATCGAACCAGGAGGAGCCAAGAAGCACGTTGAAGGTTGATGGCGGCGGGATGTAGTGCGGCGCAACACCGGAGATTCCGGCGCCAACGTGGAACCCGCACAACACAACCAAAGTACTTTGCCCCAACGAAACAGTGAGGTTGTCAATCTCACCGGCTTGCTGTAACAAAGGATTAACCGTATTATGTGGAAGATGATTGTTTGCAGAGAAACTAGTAAAAACAAGTATTGCAGCAGATTTGTATTTCAGTATTAAAGAATGGACCGGGGTCCACAGTTCACTAGAGGTGTCTCTCCCATAAGATAAAAGCATGTTGGGTGAACAAATTACAGTCGGGCAATTGACAAATAGAGAGGGCATAACAATGCACATACATGACATGATAAGTATAGTGAGATTTAATTGGGCATTACGACAAAGTACATAGACCGCCATCCAAGCTGCATCTATGCCTAAAAAGTCCACCTTCGGGTTATCGTCCGAACCCCCTCCGGTATTAAGTTGCAAAGCAACGAGACAATTGCATTAAGTATGGTGCGTAATGTAATCAACAACTACATCCTCGGACATAGCGCCAATGTTTTATCCCTAGTGGCAACGAGCACAACACAACCTTAGAACTTTCGTCACTTGTCCCAGGTGTCAATGCGAGGCATGAACCCACTATCGAGCATAAGTACTCCCTCTTGGAGTTAAAAGTAAAAACTTGGCCAGAGCCTCTACTAGTAACGGAGAGCATGCAAGATCATAAACAACACATATGTAATAACTTGATAATTAACATGACATGGTATTCTCTATCCATCGGATCCCGACAAACACAACATATAGAATTACGAGATAGATGATCTTGATCATGTTAGGCAGCTCACAAGATCCAACAATGAAGCACAATGAGGAGAAGACAACCATCTAGCTACTGCTATGGACCCATAGTCCGGGGGTGAACTACTCACTCATCACTCCGGAGGCGACCATGGCGGTGTAGAGTCCTCCGGGAGATGAATCCCCTCTCCGGCAGGGTGCCGGAGGAGATCTCCGAGATCCCCGAGATGGGATCGGCGGCGGCGGCGTCTCAGTAAGGTTTTCCGTATCGTGGTTTTTCGCATCGGGGGTTTCGCGACGGAGGCTTTAAGTAGGCGGAAGGGCAGAGTCGGGGGCCAGACGAGGGGGCCACACCATAGGGCGGCGCGGGCCCCCCCTGGGCCGCGCCGCCTTGTGGTGTCGCCACCTCGTGGCCCCACTTCGAATGTTCTCCGGTCTTCCGGAAGCTCCGTGGAAAAATAGGCCCCCGGGTCTTTGTTTCGTCCAATTCCGAGAATATTTCGTTACTAGGATTTACGAAACCAAAAACAGCGAAAAACGAGAAGCGGCACTTCGGCATCTTGTTAATAGGTTAGTTCCAGAAAATGCACGAATATGACATAAAGTGTGCATAAAACATGTAGGTATCATCAATAATATGGCATAGAACATAAGAAATTATCGATACGTCGGAGACGTATCACATACCGGTGGAAAGAGCTTCTTTCCCAATCAAATACCTTGGGTTGCCACTTTCCGTGCTTTGCCTACCTCCAACCGCTTGCGGATAAAGCGGCCGCCAAAGTTTCCGCTTGGAATGGAAAGTATGTCACCACGGCGGGATGCACCACTCTTGTCAAGTCCGTTCTTGCGGCTCAATCGATTTTCCACTTGACTACTCTTGTGATACCCCCTAGCATTCTCCAATGCATCAAGAAATCTCAAAGGGTTTTCCTTTGGTCGGCCACGGATAAAGTCACCGGCGGGCAATGCAAGGTCAATTGGGATATTGTTTGTAGACCAAAAAGTTTAGGCGGGCTCGGGGTTCTTAACACCATCTTCTTTGCCCGGGCCCTCCGTTTGCGTTGGTCTTGGTTTGAATGGAAGGATCCGGATAAGCTTTGGGTGGGCTTGGGCAACCCGTGTAATGATGTCGACATGGACGTCTTCTACGCCGCAACCACCATACGCGTTGGCAATGGGGAGAAGACTCCGTTTTGGGAGGCGCCTTGGCTTCAAGGTGAAAAACCTAAGGATATTGCCCCTCTCATCTTCCTCATTTCCACTAGAAAGAGGTGGAACGTCTCTAGCACATTGCTTAATAACGCTTGGATCGCCAAAATTGACATGGAGGCGACTTTTTCCTTTGAGCATGTGCAACAATACTTGGCTCTTTGGAATAGGCTTGCCGGGATTGTTCTTCTACCGGGCACTTTGGATGAGATCTCTTGGAACCTCACGGAAAATGGCTTATATTCCTCCAAGTTCGCCTATAAGGCCCAATTCTTTGGCTCCACTTTGGCTCCCATTGGTTCTTCGGTTTGGAAGATGTGGGCTCCGCCTAAGATCAAGTTCTTCGCGTGGCTTTTCTTCCAAAATAGGATTTGGACTAGCGATCGGTTGGAGAGGAGGAATTGGAATAATTGCGGAAATTGCCCCCTTTGCAATAGGGCCGTCGAGTCGGTTGAACATCTTTTCGTCCATTGCCGGTTCTCCATTCGGCTTTGGACGCTTATCAAGGATTGGCTCGGCCTACATATCCTTCAACTCAATGCTTGGCGTAATCTCCCCTTCTCGGATTGGTGGAGCCTTGTCACCAAACACAAGGGCATGGCCTCCTTTGCGCTCCTTGCGACTTGGGAAATTTGGAATGAGAGGAATGCTAGAGTTTTCAAGAACAAGCATGCCCCCCCCCCCCCCATGGTGATCTTCGAGAAAGTTAAGAACGAGGCTAGGTTGTGGGCTTTAGCGGGCGCTAAACATGTGAATTTTTTGATGCCGCGAGAGTAGCATCTTCGTTGTATTTGTCGGTTTCTTTGCTTTCCTTGTAAACTCTTCCCCTTAATTAATGAATAGGGCAAGGCTTTTTGCCCTCTTTTCTTTTCAAAAAAAAAAAAGAAATTGCATGTACAGTATATAGAACCTGGAACTGGGAATATAACATGTTAGTAATGAAACACCAAAATTACAGAGCTACATTTGCTTCAGTCTGGGAACCACTAAGTTGCTGGTAGTAGCTATTACAGGAATAAGATTGAGCTCTTCTCAAGCAAGAGAAAATTACAGAGAACTGAAACATCCTCTAAACAGACCAAGCACCTAAACTAAAACTGCTCATGGATCTGGAACTCGCTGAGCGACCCAGTGGTGGCCACCAGCCAGCTGATGAAGTACTGGCCGCTAGCGATGTGGCCAGAGAGGTCGCCGCCTAGAGGAATATGACCTCCTTGAGGGCACCGACCGCCGCCCCCGCCAAGTCAATACTAAACAATTTGGCATTAAAGAACTTCGCCATGCAGTTTTGTCTCCTCTCTAATGACGAACTGGACTATTAGTGTCACCTCATCCTGCAATGTCAGTCCATCAAGTTATCAGTATAGTGTCAATCCAATGCTGCAACGCCCGGTAATACATGACCCTCTCGTCTCCTGGAACACATTAATAATCTAATCTAATAGGAAAAATTGCTAAAATTTATGCCAATGATCTTCCAAGATATTCTCTTAGCAATAACTCGAGGCACAAGAAAAACTCCAAGAAGAACATAGTGGCACATTATCGTGGCGGTAGGCTTACTAATCTTCAGTATATATTAGACGTGCCAATTAGTATAAAGGTAACTAGGTAACCTTCTTATAAAAGAACTATGCTAAGCTTCCTTATAACCTGCATGAGTTAGCCTAAGCTTCATTATATCATTTCTAAAATCTTTGTATTCTGTATTTAACCCTCGAACTATGTGCCTTTGGATGATGTACAAGAAACAAATATGAGAATTTTGCAGGAATAAAGAGATAGAATAAAGGCAGATAGATACAAAGTTGGATTACTCAAAGTAAAATAGCATGATGTATGAGCTCATATTTGAGATTGTAAGGAATTGCGTGCATAGGAGTGTATTTCAAGTAGCACTTCAGGGAAAAACTTCCGAAGGATTCATATCCTCCAAAATTCGTATGAAAAATTCAACGATCCAAAGAGGCCTACTGTGTGAAATGATAGTGATTCCAAACTGTACATTTCGTCCTAATTTTGACTAGTGTACACAAAGCTCTAAACATGGGTGTCCAGGCAACGCCACAATGCCCTTTCCTGTCCCGATACAGAGGACTGACAACCGAAAATCATTTCTATACTCCAAATTCTGAGGATCGTATGTCTTTAGTCCAATAATTAGCCCCAAAAAACACAAAACTCAGGGGCATAGAAACACTACGTCAACTAAGGACCAGAACAATTTGTCTCTAAAGCACAAAGGCATGGCCAGATGAAACTGACACAAGATTAACACTAGAGATTCCATTATCTGATACGAAGGCAGATTAGGCATGAAAATCTCATCACCCGAGTTTGTTATCCATTTGATGACATGAACCACATACTTACTGAGAAAACCATCAGGACAGCTGAACCGGGTGAACAGAAGTGTTCATCATTTGTTATTCATTTTTTCATTTTTTGATCTAAAAAGGAAATCAAAATGAAACATCTGAACTTACTGGCTAGCAAGAGAACATTCAACACAACAAGTTTAACCACAGAAATGTCTTCTTAGAAGAGAAAGCAACGACGTGATTGTTACCAATTTCATATCGCTTCTCTACTTGAAAGTGATCAAAATGATAACTCCACGGCGAGCGCTGAAAGGGCTGTTCACACGGCGAGCGCGAAGACCAGGAGCCCCACAACGGCGTTCCATCGAACGGTCGAGTGCCTGGTGGTGATGCTGACCCATGCGTCCAGCGAGTAGACGTTGGGATGTCGGTCTCGCCGTCTCGGCGTGGTACTTTACACGCCGACGCTGGGCACGGCGTGCATCGCAGGCGCGCCTTGTTCCGAGCGTCTCGGATCGCGGTGGAGCGGAGCAGGACGTGGTAGGTAAGGATGCCTCC
Source organism: Lolium rigidum (assembly GCF_022539505.1). Classification (NCBI taxonomy): domain Eukaryota; kingdom Viridiplantae; phylum Streptophyta; class Magnoliopsida; order Poales; family Poaceae; genus Lolium; species Lolium rigidum. The sequence continues at coordinate 143,188,700 of NC_061514.1, forward strand.
ACGCCAATGACGCTGAAGCCGATGAGAGTGAGCGCCGCCGTGGGATATTAGATCTGGGGCGAGGCCAAGGGCGTGACCGACGACGGCGGCACCGTGGGCTAAGCTAGCTCTCTGGCGGCCTGGGATGACGTCGTGGTGCGTGCGCCTTGGTGGCTGCATCAGCAAGTTCAGTGACATTACCTTCTTCCAGGGGAAGCTTTACATGCTCAGCAAGCTCACCACAAACCTCTTTGCATTTGAGCTAACTGATGATGACTGTGGGCTAATGGTGTCTCGTGTTGAGCGTTGTGTGGCCCAGCTGCCTGAGGTCAAGGATAGCTATGGACAGAGGTGGAACTTGGTAGAATGGCATGGAAAATTATTGCTTGTCGCCAGATACTTGGGTGGCGGTGAAGGCTGGCACAACATTTGTAAGGTTGCAGTATATATAGTGGACTTAAGCACGAAACCTTTTCGATTTATTGAGGGTACCGTAAAACAACTTCTAAACAATGTATGCGATCTTCATGTTTGCTGACGGTTAAGGTTAACACACAGTGTGTTCTATCATACGCGGTATCCTGCACTCAACCGTTTGCGATATTTAAGAAACCGTCCCTCCCTAGTTGTTGAGGCGGATCGTCCACCTTAGAGCATGTCTAACAGGCCCTGTATAACCCGCCCACCCCGTAAAATTCCGGCAGGATACGGGGCCGGCGCGAGTTTGGGCGTCTAGCAGGCCCCGTATTCGGGCCGGCCCGTTTCGGCGGAATACGGGGCCCAGGAAATCGGCCCCGTCGCCCCGTACTTATAGTGGGCGCAGGTGCGAGTGAGGGGTTAACCCCTTACTCGCAACCCTAGCTCCGCCGTGCGCCGCCGCCTTCTCCTCCTGCTCCGGCGAGCAATTAGTCGCTCCCCCGCGCCGCATTCCACCCGCCGCCACCTGCATGGACTCCCGCCGCCGTAGTAGCGCCTCGCCGGCGAGCGGATCGAAGCGATCCCGCTCGCCGGACACCGTGGAGGAAGCGTGGCGGCTCAAGTGCAAGCGCTCCGCCGCGGGGAGCCGCCGTGCGGCGTGCCGGTACGCCGGCGCGCTGTACGTGCCGAATCCGCTCCGGGAGTACGCCGCGGGTGGGCGGTGGTACCGGCAAGACCCGCCGCTCAAGCCGATGAGCGGCGAAACCTTCGAGAAGTGGCTCGCCGAGTGGAAGCGCGACCGCGCGGCGAAGGCGGCATGGGCGGCGACCATCGGCAGCACCAGCGGCGGAGGAAGCGGAGGCGGCGAGGAGGAAGAGGAGGCGGCGGAGGAGGACGCGCCTTTCCGGCATGCGATGGCCGAATCCGAGGCGGAGGCCGCCGAGAAAGCTCAGGCGGAGAAAGAGGAGGGCGGCGGCCATCGCCGCCGTGGCGGAATTCCAGGCGAAGGAGGCTGCCGCCAGGGCGGAGGAGGAGACTGCCGCCAGGGCAGAGGATGAGGCTGCCGCCAGGGAGCCTTTCGTGCCATTCATCATCCTCGAGTAGCTAGGATCGCAGTAGATCGCTATGCATATGTATGATCCAATGTATGATTAATGAAGATGAACTATGGTTTAATTTTTTCGGGGTTTTAATTTTTAAAAATACAGGGCGAAATACGGGGTCTGCTAGACGGAATGGTTCAGCAAGACGCACTTTTGGGATACGGAGCGAAAAACTCGCGTTATACGGGGCAGAGAAATAAGGGGCCTGTTAGACATGCTCTTACGTAGTGACGGTTATTTCACCTTACGTAGTGACGGTTAGTTTTATCGTACGGAAATGCTTCACACACGACAACTACCGTCCGATGTGTGTACGACCTAGTGCTAGTTAATTCCCCTTCCCTCCCTAGTGGCTAAGTTAAGCTCAAACTCAAACCAACAATACTGTTGAGCGTCTTCTTATGGTTCCCTAAATCTCCATCTGAAGCAATTTAACTTGTTCTTGTCACGATTGGGATATATCAGTCCGCCATGGACAAAGAGCAAAATTGAGCGCCACAATGAGAATTTCATATGTGCTAAGGGTATTTCTAACGGGCGACGTAAACAGATCCATAGTGTTCGATCTGTCCGGCTAGACGCAAACGTGCTCAAAAAAATGCTCCGCGAGTACGTCTGGGCGGACGGGCCTGCCTGACAGCGACACAGATGTTCCATCTTTTTGCGTCACGTTAATGGCGCGCCTCACCTTCCGTGCGCGTGTGTGCGCTGGTGGGCGGCGTCGCAGCGGCTTCAATGGCAGTGCAATGAAAGCGAGGTGATATCCGAGCCATCTTAAGGGCCACTAGCTAGCGGCGCACATTTTCTGCATGTGTTTTATGCATGACCGGTAGTACCAGTCTTGGGAGCGGTACTACCGCTACCACCCTCAACACCAGGTAGACGCCAGCTAGAACCGCCTTGCCGGTACTACCGCTTCCCCCGCGGAACCGGTATTACCGCTGGCGGTACCGCTTGCAGTACCGACTGTGTGACCTTCGCTTCTGGAAAAGCTCTGGTACCAGAGCGGTACCGAGGTCGGAACTACCACTTGAGTCACTCTTACGAGGTCGAGTCCGATGGCCATGTCCAAGGAGAAGACAGCGACCACGACGACAGTGGCCCGGCGTGGGATCCGGAGACCCAACCGCCGGACATTAGAGAGGAGGAGGTCATTGCCATGGTCATCGTCGTGGTCCTCGGTATTCGTCCTCCTCCTCATCGTCCAGACCGACGCCTCACTCCCGGTTGCCGAAGCTCACGTCGCCAAGGTAGCCCGCTCGCTGCCCTCCGCGTGTCCATTTTGACTGGCGAAAGGATGAAGCGGCGGCGGCTGATCTCGTCCGCCGCTCGCCGCCCTTCGCATGTCCATTTTGACACAAACAGACATGTTTGCTCCGCCTCCCCAATATTCAAGAACAACCTCGAGGCCTCCGTCTCGACATTCACTGCAACTGCCGACGAGACAAACCAACTTAGCAAATCCGGCGATGCTTCCAAGGAGGGAATGACGAAGTTGCCGCCCATCCGTTTTTTCTCTTATTTGAATATACAACCCAAAATCAGATTAAAACATTAATAGACTATTTTCTAAGCGTGCTCTTGGCTTGAGTTCTTCAGCATTCCTTTTAGCGGAAAGAAGGATGATAGCACGTACAAAAGAAAATTTTGCTGGGCTTGGATTGGTAAGAGAAAAGGCATAGTCCAACCGTTGCCCACGTGAAGGAAGCTGGCGCTACAAAGGATCGTACGGGTATCGGACATAAATAATATTGTCGTGTGTATAGCAGCACTCAATGGAAATTGGGTTCGGCAGGAACCTGAGAATCTGACGAGAACGTGCTTAGTGGCTAGTGGGAGCTCGGTCGGTACAGCCCAAAACGAACGGACAAGGCCTGAAAGATAAACCGTATAATTGCTGGCACGTAGGACAATACGAGTAACTATAACAGTAACAAGGCAAGTTGACAAGCGGGCGTCGGTGCGTGCCATCGAAAGATCCCCGTCATTGACACCGAGCTGCAGGCAGCGCTTGCGGAGAGAGCCGTCGTATCTTTAGCCGTCTGCCTAATCATTTCACCTTGAATCGGTAACATTCCCTTGCTAGTAGTGGCACACGATTTAGGGCAAGGTGCACAACGCTTTCGACAGTCAACACCAAAACGCCGTTGCATCGTTAGGCTACGTGAAGCATGTGAAGTCGATAAGTCGATTATCTCGTTTGCTAGTTTGTCGAGGAAAAAAGCAGTATGCATGCTAGAAAACCAGATACATTATTACACATTCCAGAAACTGGATTAGCTGGACGGCTCATAAGTGATAAGCGAAATTTGCGACTGCCACCATCTCTGTGTTCCGCACCCGTCGAATCTTACCACTAGTACGTGTGCGCTCTCCTACTTTTGTATACTTGGCATAATCTTCTTTTCCCCCTCCACTCTAAACCAGACAAATTCAATTGATAATTACTCTCTCCCTCTCTCTATCTCTCATAATTTAAGATGTCATTTTGCCCAGTAACATCAATACGCCTTGGTGGTTGGTGAGCATCGTTGTGCACCTTTTGTTTTGAATTTCCCTCCTTTTTAAGTTTCTTTCAACTTTTTGTCGACTTCGATCAGTTCATTGCTAGTACATGATATGTTTTTGTCCATCAATATGTCGTGGGTCCTAGAAAGGATAAAATATGTACTGTTTGAGAATGAAGGGTCAAGTTTTTGTAGTTTCACTACTAGGAAAATAGCTATAGGCTCAGGATTACCGCCGGCAGGGCGGAAAAAGGTGCACGCCGGTTTTATGCTGGCACACCATATTTAGGGGCACCGGCGATGCCCAAATACCACCGACGAATTTTTTTTTTGGTGCGCCGGGATAAGGGTCGACTAGGTCCGGACCAGGGCAAAAATGGTGTGCTGGCGGTAATCTGATTACCGCTAGAGGCCCCCTCCCCGTAGATCGCCTTTTTTGTTTTGAAAAATAAAAGAAAATGATAGAAATTTTAAAAAATAAAATTCTTTGAGATGACTATGTGTTATGTGTTCTAGTTGTTAGGAATATTAACAAACATGAATTTGGATATTTTATGCAAAATGACGCCATGTTTCAGTAAAACATTTTTTTCTGGTTGCATTCGACCTTCGATGAAAAAGTTTTTTATATGAAAATGTATCTACGAAAAAAGTTACATCTGGATTCAATCGCCTACGCCCGTTTATCTATATTTTAGATTCCGAAAAGTCGAAAAGAAAAACAGGGTGTTCATAGGTTTTAGATTTCGATGCAATTTTTTTTTTAAAAAAGTACCAGCGCACCACCATATTGGTGTGCCAACGGTAACCCCAACCATATATTTCTAACAACCCGATGCGCGCTTCTTCTTTCTCACTTTCTCCCCTCCTCCTCCTCTTCCTCTTGTCCTTCCTCTTCCTCCTTTTCTCCTCCCTCTCTTCCCCGATGGTCTCCTCCTCCTCTGGCAGACTCCTCCTCAACCTGCACCGTACCTTCGACATCCTCCTTTGGTGGCATCCTCCTCCACCTGCACCGCACCGATAACCTCCTCATCCTCCGGCCTCCTCATACTGCACCTCCTACACCGGCGCAAAGATGATAACACGGCCGAGGAGGGCAGCCGACGACCACGGTTTCCGAGCCCGAGCCCGAGATCTAGATCTAGATCTAGATCTCCTTTTTTTGAACTTGGAAAAAACTATACCACCGGTGCACCAGGTTGGTGCGCCTCGATAAATCGTGTTACCGCCGACGCACTAGGATGGTGCGCCGGCAATAAGCCGTTACCGCCGGCATGTTTCCACCGGCGTGCGCTGGTGTGACGACGACAAAGGAATTTGGTGCGTTGATACGTCTCAACCGTATCTATAATTTTTTAAGCTACATGCTTGTTTACACCAATTCCTATATGTTTTTCTCATGCTTGGTTGCACTTTTATACATTTTCTGTCACTAACCTATTAACATGATGCCATAGTGCTAGTGACAAGGGATTGACTTGTCAATGCCTACGGGTTATAGGCTAGGGTTTAGTTAGAAGTAGAGGGCAAGTAGATCTCGAAGGTTTCAGCCGAAAAGACTATAGACAGAAATTCAAATCATTTTCTCAGGCATGAGGAGAAAACCTCTATACGTTTCTAGGGGGGGGCGTTATTTATCTACCTCTATCCCAATAAGCTGTCTATCGAATCGTTGCAATTGATGTCCGATCTCGAAGAGAAGGAAGAGATCTTCGAAAAGTAGGTTTTTATGATCCGATAAAGAATCAAACTTGTTTAAATGTTCCAGCTATTCTCTATTTCCTTGAAAAGGGTGCTCAACCGACAAGAACTGTTTATGATATTTTAAGGAAGGCAGAATTCTTTAAAGAAAAAGAAAGAACTTTGAGTTTATTGAAGAACTAAATGAATAAATAAAGTAGAAGAAGATCACTAGTATTCCTCGTTCTCTAATTATTTAGACATAATTTACCTCCTTCTTAGTCCTATTTGGATTTATGTCGTGCCAATCCAATATAAGCCCCTATTTTATTTACTTTTTCTATCTAATTTGTTTTCTTACCATTGTATTTCCATTGACAAAGGTCTATTGAACAAATAGAATTTGTAGATAGATAGGTCTCTTTATCCTCCTACAAATTCTATTTGTTCAATAGACCTTACTGCATATTTATATTTTTCTGCCTACACTTCGCTCAAATGATAAGGGTGTTCCTCTTGCATGTATTTTCATACAAGATTTTTTTTATTAAAATAAAAATAGCTAAAAAAAGGAGCGTTTTGCCATCGTGGTTGGTTGGGGTCGTTCTTTTTTTAACCTTAGTGGAATTTAACCGGACCTGTTCATTTTGGCATTTGAGTGTTTTTCATGGTCGATAAATTCTTTCTTTTGATGTCTTGCTAATTCAATGTTTTGACAGAAGCGGGCGGTGTAATTCCATTGATTTTTTGATTTCGATCGTATCTAAGATCTTTTTTTATCTGGGTTGCTAACTCAATGGTAGAGTACTCGGCTTTTAAGTGCGACTATGATCTTTTACACATTTGGATGGAGCAACAAATTCGTCCAGACTCTTGGTAGAGTCTAGAAGACCACGACTGATCCTCAAGGGTAATGAATGGAAAAAATAGCATGTCGTAAAAAAATCAATTTCTTTTTTTTATGGAATAAAAATTACGATTTTCTGGGTCTAGTGAATAAATGGATAGAGCTTGGCTCCAATTCTGGTAAAATAAAAAGCAACGAGCTTAACTTCCAAATTGGAAAGATTCCCCGCTCTAATTAGACGTTAAAAATAGATTAGTGCCGGATGCGGGGAAAGGTTGGGTTTTCCCATGAGTGGACCCTTTTTTTTTTCTTTATTTTTAGAAATCCTAATTATTATTAATTATGAATTGAATAAGGGATATTATGGATTGAATGTGTAAAAGAAGCAGTATATTGATAAAGAGGCTCTATTCCAAAGTCAAAAGAGCAATTGGCCTGCAAAAATAAAAAATTGGTTCTGTTCTCTTTTGTAATTTAGAACAAACATAAACTAATTGGGTAGAAAAGGAGCGGAAAAAGATCTGTGGATTAGACTACCTTTCTTTCCAGGGTTTGTATTCAAAAATACCCTGTTCTGACCATATTGCACTATGTATCATCATTTGATAAACCAAGAAATTCTTCTTCTCTATGATTCAAGTAGAAATACAAATGGAAAAATTCGAAGGGTATTCAGAAAAACACAAATCTCGTCAACAATACTTTGTCTACCCACTACTCTTTCAGGAGTATATTTATGCATTTGCCCATGATTATGGATTAAATGATTTCGAACCTGTGGAAATATTTAGTTGTAATAACAAGAAATTTAGTTCACTACTTGTGAAACGTTTAATTATTCGAATGTATCAGCAGAGTTTTTGGATGAACTCGGTTAATCATCCTAACCAGGATCGATTGTTGGATTACAAAATTGGTTTTTATTCTGAGTTTTATTCTCAGATTCTATCTGAGGGATTTGCGATCGTTGTAGAAACTCCATTCTCGCTACGAGAATTACCTTGCCCGAAAGAAAAAGAGATACCCAAGTTTCAGAATTTACACTCTATTCATTCAATATTTTCCTTTTTAGAAGACAAATTTGTGCATTTGGATTATTTATCACATATAGAAATACCCTATCCTATCCATTTGGAAATCTTGGTTCAACTCCTTCAATACCGTATCCAAGATGTTCCATCTTTGCATTTATTGCGATTCTTTCTCAACAATTATTCAAATTGGAATAGTTTTATTACTTCAATGAAATCTATTTTTCTTTTTAAAAAAGAAAATAAAAGACTATTTCGATTCCTATATAACTCTTATGTATCAGAATATGAATTTTTCTTGTTGTTTCTTCGTAAACAATCTTCTTGCTTACCATTAGCAGCTTCAGGAACTTTTTTGGAACGAATCCACTTTTCTAAGAAGATGGAACATTTTTGGATAATGTATCCTGGTTTTTTTAGGAAAACTATATGGTTTTTTATGGATCCTCTTATGCATTATGTTCGATATCAAGGAAAGGCCCTTTTTGCATCAAAAGGTACTCTTTTTTTGAACAAAAAATGGAAATGGTATCTTATCAATTTGT
>NC_061514.1:143196908-143218127 GCF_022539505.1 Lolium rigidum
AATTAGAAAGTCCCCTGGACTATAAATATGTATCTAGGGTTTATGGAATAAACAACAACCAACGTTCAACACAAACAAATCTCGGCGCATCGCCAACTCCTTCGTCTCGAGGGTTTCTCCGGTAGCACCATGCTGCCTAGATCGCATCTTGCGATCTAGGCAACACTAAGCCTACCTATGTTGTTCATGCGTTGCTCGTCTTGAAGCCTTTTTGATGGCGAGCAACGTAGTTATCTTAGATGTGTTAGGGTTAGCATTGTTCTTCGTATCATATGCTGTCGTAGTGCAACCCTTATACATCTAGCCGCCCTTACACCTATCTTAGGTGTAGGGGCGGCACCCCGCTTGATCGTCGTTTAGTAGATCCGATCCGTTACGGTTGCTCCTTGTTCTTCAAGGATTAGTTTAATATCCGCAATAGTTAGGCCTTACAAAGGGTTGGAGGATCTAGCGGCGTGTAGGGTGGAGTTTGCTAGCCCTAAACAGGATGTTCCGGGGATCAACCTCGTGTTGGTTTTTAGGCCCTGTCTAGGATCGGCTTACGATCACCGTACGCGAGCGCGAGGCCCAATCGTGAGTAGGATGATCCGATTATGCGGTGAAAACCCTAAATCGTCGTAGATCGCATTAGCTTTATCTTGATCAAGCGAGGACCACCATATATTCGTGCACCTCGTACGAATCATGGGTGGATCGGCTCTTTGAGCCGATTCACGGGACAACCTGAGAGCCGATCGAGGCTCGTATTTAACGTTTACGTGTATGCCATGCGAGGAAACTAAGCGAGGCATCATCCAACACCTTCACGACCGGGTATAGGTCAGGTGGCACGCCCTTGCGACAGGCATCGGACGTGTGACCGGAAGGCTTTGCGGGCCGTCGCTGCGAGGGACCGGGGCCAGCCCGCAGCCCTAGTTGTTCCCGGCTCTACGGTGTTGCCGGTCGCTGCCCGCCGGTGGGTTTCGACCGCAACACATTCCGGCACGCCCGGTGGGACACCCTTCGACATCCACCGCATCGCCATCTACATCCGAGATGGCGGAAAGCACTCCGGTCAAGTACGAGGATCCGGCCGACGAGCTCAAGAAGAAGCATGACGAGATCAAGGCGGTCCTCGAAGCCGAACTCATCGGATCTTTCCACAGAACCCGCTCCCCTGGCGTCAGGTGGAAGGGGTTCTCACCGAAGGCGCACTCGATGGAGTGGACCTGTCCGCCCCGTCGGAAGAACGCACCGGGTCGGCTGCGTCGGGAGATCAACTACATGGTGGCTCATTCGCTGCACCGCCACTCGAGAGCCTGGTGAACACTTTGGAGCGTGTCGCTGCCGTGCGTGATCCAGGAAATCATGAGCCATCGGTATTCTCCGTCGGGACCAGCTGCGGGGACTTACAAAGGAGAGATGCCACTCCGGTCCCATCCACCGCTGCCGTTCGCATGGGCGGCACCGGAAGTGCCGAACTCATCGGCATACGTCGTCTACAAGATTGGTGGTGATCCTAGTGACTACCAATTCCTACCCGAGGCGCCCAAGGAGATCCCGCACGGATACACGTGCGCATACGTGCCGACTGCGGTACATCGGGCACTCTCGAACCGAGCTGCAACGGCGGGGGCCTGCGGAACAGCAGGGAGGAACGTCGGGAGCGGATCTTGAGAAGCAAACGTGGTTAGCTAAGTACGCCACTCCGACAAACCTCCGAGCCCAGCTCCTGCAGCTTGGCTCGAAGCCGGAAAAGCAAGCATGGTTGGCTAAGTATGCCACCCCGGCGAATCTTCGGGGTTCGACACCTTCAGCCATCACCGCGGATCAGATTTGTACAATTCTGAAAGATCGGTTCGGCATGATGCCGAAAAGGAAGACGTTCGGCTACACCAAGCCGTACCCCAACGAGTACGAATTGATCCCGCTACCACCCAAATATCGGCTCCCGGACTTCACAAAGTTTAGTGGATCAGATGGTTCCAGCTCCATCGAGCATGTGAGCCGATATTTGGCACAGCTGGGCACGATCTCAGCATCAGATGAGCTGCGTGTGTGGTTCTTCGCACAGTCCCTCACAGGATCGGCTTTCGGGTGGTACACATCGCTGCCACCGAACTCAATCCGGACTTGGAAGCAGTTGGAAGAGCGGTTCCATGAGCGAGTATCACTCGGAGGCTTCCGAGGCTGGCATTGCCGATCTAGCACAAGTACGACGGAAGCGCGGGGAAACGAGTGTCGGAATACATCCAGCGCTTCGGGACCATTAGGAACCGATGCTATTCGGTTCACGTAAGTGAAAAAGAAGCGATCGAGTTGGCGGTGGTGGGTCTCTCATCATCGATCAAGGACGTGGCCTCCCAAGCGAGACTACCCTTCATTGGCGCACATGGTGCGGAAGGCTGTCGGCATATGAACAGCGCCACCCGGATGTTACCGAGGACAAATTCAAGCGTGCGGTGGCCCTGGTTGACGCGGACGAGGATGAAGGTGCTGCGGGAGATCGAGAGGTAGCGGTGGCTGAATGGACTCGAGCGGCGAGGCCCCGTGTCCTGCAAATGGGTGAAGCCACAAGGCCCTCCAAAAGGGTTCGACTTCGACGTGACCAAAACTGAGCAGATTTTCGATCTCTTACTCACGGAGAAGCATATAAAGGTACCCGAAGGCCACAAGATTCCTACGGTGCAGGGAGCTGAACGGAAAGCCATACCGCAAGTGGCATAACACGTTCACCCACACCACTAACGACTGCAGGGTGTGGCGTCAGCAGATCCAAATGGCGATAGAAAAAGGACGGCTAATTTTCAACTAGTACGCCATGAAGGTCGACACACACCCCTTCCCCGCCGTTAACATGGTGGAGTATATTTACCATGGAGGGTGCCAGCCAGATTTCTCGTGCAATGTCAACATGGTAGGATTTGGGCACCACTCTGGTAAGGACGGAGATGAGGGCAGGCTTGCTCTCATAGCAAAGACACGAGAGGAAGCCGCTCCACGCGATCGGCTCCGCCACGACGGCAAGCGCTACATCACGAGAGGGAGAAGTGAAGAACATAAGATATCAGCGACCTCTCTCGATCACCTCCTCAACAAGTATGTGAGTCGGTATGACCAACGCCGGCGATACAACGACGATGATGAAAAAGATCGTACGGCTAGGGACGACGGGAGACGTCGTCGGCACGATCACGATGAGGAGCGATACGAGCGCCACGCCAAGGAAAAGTCGAGGGAGCAAGACGACGAGGATAGGCACTGGGACTGCCCCTTCTTCAGACACTGCTGGGATTCAGGAATGAGCCGATTGCCTACAATCGGTAACTGCCCAGAATGCAAACAGAAGAAGAAGGATGCGGCTAACGTGTCCGTGTTCAAACGTCTAGGGCCTCTCCCGCCTCGGAACAAGTATGCTGAGTCTGCTCGGGTGGGAGATCTCGAGGAACTAGAGGACGATGATGAAGAAGACAAGTATCATCGGCCAAGGTGGTGCCCCGATGGGCTCGGCCGTTCCCGAAGTGAAGGGTTCGAGCGTCCGCGTGGGTTGGAGGAAGCTGAAAGGTTATACTTGCACACGTTGAGGAAGGCACGGCCTGATCTGGCCGCCAAAATTCAGCGAACCCTGGACGAAGAAGGTCGGCCACAAAGAAAAGAGTGGCGCCCCAAGCAAAGGAAAGCCGATGATGAGACATCGGCTGGCACAAACATGGTGCTCGTCCTTCCAACGGAGTGTGGTGCTCCAGGATTACACGAGGCACCCAATTTCGACGACTGCGAGCGCATCAACGTGACACAGGATGGGACTAGGATGGTCTTATCCACGGGCCCGACCCTGTAGCGAACGCAGCGTCTATGGACAAACATGGCGATGCCGATCCAGGAGATCGGCCCCAAGGATTTATGGAGGAACATTACAAAACCTTCATTGAGCAATTCAACGTGGAGGCCGATTCCAGCATTCGGCCAAAATTATCCTCACCATCCATTCTGCCTGGGTTCAACATGTGATCCAGCAGGGAATACCTAAAGAGCCGATACCATCAAATCTCTTGAAAGAATCGGCTCGGGGGGCACCTAGGTGGATAAGACACGAGGATATGAAGTAGAAATATCTTGCAAATGCCCAGCAGCCCAAGATATTCTTTGATGATGGGTATGGAAGTATGGGGGCCGATACATAAATCGGCCGCAAAAAATTCAAAATTTTTTAAGCACAGCCGATGCAGCAGACATCGACTTAAGGATAGACTTAAGGATAGAAAGCCGATGCATGGCCATCGACTCAAGAGGTATAACTGTTATAAGTAGAGGGTCAATGGAAGAACTCCTCAATGGAGTGGTTTAACCTCTGGATGACCAATGCCAAGAGCAGCATGGACGGGCAGATCAGGTTAAGGATGGGTTGCATCAGATCCGCCAAGGGAAAGGACCCGATCTGACCTGCAAGGCGCGAGAAGTAGACTGAAGAAGCTCGGGGGGCAGCTCGCCCTGAAAAATCCTTGCTCTGAGAGCCGATTTTGTTGGAGTCGGCTGGTTCTGCATTGTAACTTGGAAGCCAATGGTGACACCATTTGGCTGATTCATTCTTGTTCTCGTCTTGGATGGGGCTTGGGGGACAACTCGCCCAAAAGGTTCTTGACTCTGGGGAGCCGATTTGGTTAGAGTCGGTTGGCTGCAGCATCGCAAGCCGTTCGAGAAGTGGTGCTTGTTGTTCCCGGAGATATCGGTTTTAGCATCCAAGCCGATTCCGCAACGGTTCCGGGCGCCCGCTCAAGACCAAATCACCGGCCTCGCTGCGATTAGGCTGTGCCAAGTGCTATCGTCATCGGCGGAGGCGGCTAACTTGGAGAGATGACCGGATTGGCTCTGTCTCACGGATTATCGTGAGAAGCTAGTGCGTTGCCACCGGACATTGAGCATTGGTTAGGCTAACGATCGACAAAGTCGGATGAGGAAAAGACGGCTAAATCGGCATAAAGGACATCGGCAAAATCAAAGGAAGTTTTTTCATTGATAATAAGATTTCTTACAAAGAGGGGCCGATTGTTCGACAAAAGGGACAGATTACTACAGACTAATCCTATGCTAGTAGATCCCTACTCTAAGGGCTGTTGCTTGTCTTCGCCGTCGCCGAGGTAGCCATCGTCATTGCTTCGCTGTCGGCGAGTTCCTCGTTGCTTGCTACGTAACCTTCGGCGGAGGCTTCTTCCTCGTCATCGTCATCATCCTCATCGACCAAGCCCGGCCACGGATGCGCTTTGGCGGCGGTTCGTCGGAGGAGGTGTCGTCCTCTCGTTCCTTCTTCATGTCAGAGGAGATGTCTTCGTCTTCGTCATCCTGTTCTTCTTTGGTGATGGAGGTGAATTTACCCCGGAAGGGAGGGTCGTCGTCGTCGCTCTCCGCCTCCAGTGCTCCGTCGATCAGGAATCGGAGGTCATCCTCCCCGTCAGTTAGGGGCACGGCCCCGTCTGACCAGACGAGGTCCTCGCCCTCTGGCACGAAATCGAAGTCCCACTCCCGCTTGTCCCAATGCTTGGGAGCGCGCCGGTTGTACGCCTCCATCTGGTTGTGCTCTGGAATCGACTCGCTTGAGGAGAAGGATTGGAGGGAAACGAAAGAGGAGGAAGAGGACGACATGGCTATGAAAGGAGAGGGTTTTTTGGCTGACGGCTAGTCTGGAGCAGAAGGATGAAGTGGCGAACCGTTCGGCACAGATAAATAAAGTGGGTGTAGTGGGGATTTAATGCCGTGACGGTTCTCGAGGACGTGATGCCGAAATTGTCAATTCGTACAGAGAAGCCCAGGAGGCGAGGCGTAATGATGGAAGATTTTGCGGCAGTTCTGCTCTGCCACGACATGACCCGACAGAGGAAAAGCGTAATGATTTTGGAAATGACATTTCCAAAACCAGGGGGGCATGTGTTATCACCAGAATTTGACCGAGTCAGAGGTGGGCCGCGATCAAGATGGGCTTGAAGAATGTATATAGAAGAAATATGTGAATCGGCCTTACATGCAAAGTTTGGGCTAGTTTGCCCGTGTATCTGTACCATATTAGATTACGTGTCAGTTAGGAGTTAGAGTTTTACCCGTGCACGGTTAGGTGCACGCTTGAATTAGAAAGTCCCCTGGACTATAAATATGTATCTAGGGTTTATGGAATAAACAACAACCAACGTTCAACACAAACAAATCTCGGCGCATCGCCAACTCCTTCGTCTCGAGGGTTTCTCCGGTAAGCACCATGCTTGCCTAGATCGCATATTGCGATCTAGGCGAGCCTAGCCTACCTATGTTGTTCATGCGTTGCTCGTGCTTTGAAGCCTTTTTGATGGCGAGCAACGTAGTTATCTTAGATGTGTTAGAGTTAGCATTGTTCTTCGTATCATATGCTTGTCGTAGTGCAACCCTTATACATCTAGCCGCCCTTACACCTATCTTAGGTGTAGGGGCGGCACCCGCTTGATCGTCGTTTAGTAGATCCGATCCGTTACGGTTGCTCCTTGTTCTTCAAGGATTAGTTTAATATCCGCAATAGTTAGGCCTTACAAAGGGTTGGAGGATCCGGCGGCGTGTAGGGTGGAGTTTGCTAGCCCTAGACGAGGATGTTCGGGGATCAACCTCGTGTTGGTTTTTAGGCCCTGTCTAGGATCGGCTTACGATCACCGTACGCGGCGCGAGGCCCAATCGTGAGTAGGATGATCCGATTATGCGGTGAAAACCCTAAATCGTCGTAGATCGCATTAGCTTTATCTTGATCAAGCGGGACCACCATATATTCGTGCACCTCGTACGAATCATGGGTGAATCGGCTCTTTGAGCCGATTCACGAGACAACCCGAGAGCCGATCGAGGCTCGTATTTAACGTTTACGTGTATGCCATGCAGGAAACTAAGCGAGGCATCATCCAACACCTTCCCGACCAGGTATAGGTCAGGTGGCACGCCCTTGCGACAGCATCGGACGTGTGACCAGAAGGCTTTGCGGGCCGTCGCTCTGAGGGACTGGGGCCAGCCGCAGCCCTAGTTGTTCCCGGCTCTACGGTGTTGCTAGTCGCTGCCCGCCGGTGGGTTTCTGACCGCAACAGCTACACCATGGAAGACGCTGGTGTGGGAGAAGCATCCACAAATAGAGGATGCTCGACCGGCGGCCGGCGCCAATTTGAGAGCCGTAGGTGGAGATGCTCTAATCAGCAATCCTCCGTGGATTGTTGCTGGATCTTACCGGGAGGGAGAGGGACCGACCGCCGGCCGGCCGGCTACATGTCCGTCCGCTCGTGACGAGCCTCTGTGACCCACCGCCGACGCCATGACAGCGAATGAGTTGCCAACTTGGTACTGCTGCGTAGGTAGCCTACTGTGCAACTTGCGCGTCTGTATGCACGCGCAGGGGTAATCAAGGTGAAACCTGTAGCTGGAGCGCGCGCAGCTGTGCTAGTGGTGCTGGTGCAGATCGCAGCCTATTGTCATCGTGGAGTATCTATCTCACGGATTGTCATGGTGGAAAAATGAATCAGAGCAGCGTCGTCTCCCAATCTCGGAATTGGACATCATGCATGCTACTCCATCCATTTACTATTATCATACCAGATTCGTTTATTTTGGTACCTATCCAGTGGACAATGAAATATGTAAAAACATCTTATATGCCTGCTCCGGAGCGACCACACCGGAGCGTCCGCCGCGCGTCGCCTCCGTGTCCACCCATGAACCCTCTCCCCTCCCTTTGCTGACGGTGATGTTGCCGGGCAAATGCTATGCGATGGCGGATCTCCTCTGTCGCCGACCGGGCGTGGGCGGCGGCGACATGAAATTCTGCCCTTCCCGATGGTGAGGAGGGGTCTTGACATCCAACATGTTATTGTGATGGCCGCAGACAGCGGCGGTGGTGTGGACGTCAGGTCCCATCTGAGCCTAGATGGACCGGGCAGGACACAGTTTCTCCGCAGTTGCTCCCGTGTCAGCTCTGTCGGCGGCGCGTCGTGGGGTAGCAACTCCATGCAATTCAGTGATTGTCTCCCTCTCCGGTGGAGGCGGTGGGCTAGACCCGTTGTGTTGATCTTGTGATCCCACATCTTGTTCTAGCAGCGAGTTGAGGAGGCGCCGCTGCCGGTGAAAACAAGTTCCGACTTCATTTATGGCAGGCTATGGTACAGTCGTTCAGCCGTTACGTTGACGAAGGCATAGTCATGGTAGCTATTGTCCACTCAGTAGTTCAACCCTGGGGAAAACCCTAGATCTAGTTTCCCATTGTCGTGGCGCGACACAGCCTCGCGATGGCCACATGATGATGGATGAGCTTAGGGTGCTGTCTGGTGGGGTCGACGACATGCCTAGCAAGGTCAATGACTTGATCCCTCGGCGGAAGATGGCAACGACGACTTCTTGAGGTGCAATGGTGCGTGTTGAGGGTCTGCTAGACCGATTTGTGTTCCTGGCTCGCCTTTGGGCAGTTTTAGATGATGTGCGAGTTGAAATATCAAAGCGCACGGTCCTAACATGCACATCCCTCTTTATCAAGGTTGAAGGTGTTGTGATCGTTGCCGCAAGTAAGGTGACTTCGGTTTGATTACTGTATTGTTTTCCGAGGCTCTGTTAAATAATATAAATAAATAAAATTATGTGCATCATTTTGTTGCAGATGTGGGCCAGTTACAACCGCCATTTAAAAAAAGTGAACGGAGAAATTGCCGATGATCTGGAATGTGGATTTCCTTATTGTACCAGGCTTTGTCTCAGGAATGACACATGCATGCGCTAGTGCAAGCAATACCCCAGCTGACCACGTTCCCCACGAACGGGATCGATCGTGGTCAACTAACACCAAGGTTACATCATTATATTTCTCAAGAGCAACCAATTAAGCAAGCAACTTGTACTTGTTCACTCCTGCAACAGCGAGGAAAAATATTAAGCTAAGCTGCCAGCCAGCACGAGACGGCCATGTGGCGCTTCGACGTTTTCACCAGGATATCACACCTGATCAAAGCCAGATTTCTCTGCATCAGAGAAGCTACCTGATAAAGTCCTGCATAAACAATAGAAAATAGCCCGGGAATTCCTGATATTTCCCTATCAGACGATCTGAACTGTCTGATTCTGATCTGATTCTCTCCTGCGAAAATTCTCTCTTCATTTCAGAATTCAAGAAAGAGTGACAGTTTGTCTCCCTCTGCGAACTTTAAACTTTCAGCGGACAGCTTGCCCCTCGCACGCCCAGTGGCTTAGCTACGGCCTCGCAGTATAAATAGGACCCCTCGCTCCTCTGCTTCTGCACATCCATCCCACCGGACCTTGCGCCCAAGTAGTCTGACAGCAATGGTGGTTCGTCTCGGGAGAGTAGCTTGGGCGTGCCCGGCGGTTCTGCTGCTGCTCTTGCAGCTCGCCGGAGCGTCCCATGTCGTCTACGAGACCAGCCTCCTCGAGACCGAGGCGGCGGCGGCCACCGTGCCAGCCTCCATTTTCGAGCTGAGCACCGGGTACCACTTCCGGCCTCAGAAGAACTGGATCAACGGTATACTTATCTGTCAATCTGTCAACCAACGCCCATCTCTATACTGTAGTATCTTCTTCGAACTAGCTAGCATGTATGCTAGAGTGAATTAAACTTATAGGTTGGGCAGACACCCTTATATATATGATGACTAACAGAACGAGCAGTGTGCGTTCTGCTCTTTGAGCTACCTCACAAAGCATGCATGACATGTATAAAGATCAATCTGTGCTTCGGACAATCTCACAAAGCATGCATGACATGAATTACCTAGTACAGCAAGCACATGCTTTAAGGTTTCGGGGCTCTTCCTGTGCCCAGTAACAGTCTATCTTTGATTAACTAGGTCGTTTTCATACTCTAATACAGTATAGATTGGTTTGATGACGATGCTTTTTTTCCAATGGTTTCATTGGGTTCTAACTTGTGACTTTTCTTATCCTTTAATTTGGTGGGACGCTACGCTCTCCGTCTGCCACGACAGATCCCAACGGTACGTCGTCCTTCTTCCTCGCTCGTTTTAATACCCTGTCACGCATCTCTGTCGCGTGATGAATCATGGGATTTGATGCTATCTGCTAGCTACAATCCCTGTGTGCTGCAACTTGCAAACCCCATTGAATAGTAGCGCCTTTCCGACAAGATTAAACAATACAGAAAACTTGCATGCATACATGCAGATTGGCTCGATCTGGCATGCACACTTGGACTCACATACATGCAGACTTACTAGCATCAGACATAAACGTTCGTTTTATGAATGAAATTTAGAAATTGCTGGCCATGAACTTTATGAAGATCATCATCATCTAACAAGAACTTTCCTGAGAATGTGGGTTGCAGTTTTGATCTGATGAAATGAACATTTGGTGCATATGCAGCGCCGCTGTACTACAAGGGTTGGTACCATCTGTTCTTCCAGTACAACCCCAAGGGCGCGGTGTGGGGCAACATCGTGTGGGCGCACTCGGTGTCGCGCGACCTCATCAACTGGGTGGCCCTGGAGACGGCCCTGGCGCCGAGCATCGACGCCGACAAGTACGGCTGCTGGTCGGGGTCGGCGACCATCATGCCCGACGGCACGCCGGTGATCATGTACACGGGCGTCAGCCGGCCGGACGTCAACTACGAGGTCCAGAACGTCGCCTTCCCCAAGAACAGCTCGGACCCTCTCCTCCGGGAGTGGGTGAAGCCGGCGCACAACCCGGTGATCGTCCCGGAGGGCGGCATCAACGCGACGCAGTTCCGGGACCCGACCACGGCCTGGTACGCGGACGGGCACTGGCGGATCCTGGTGGGCGCCCTCTCCGGCGCGTCCCGCGGCGTGGCGTACGTGTACCGGAGCCGCGACTTCCGGCGGTGGACGCGGGTGCGGAAGCCGCTGCACTCGGCGCCGACGGGGATGTGGGAGTGCCCGGACTTCTACCCGGTGACCGTGGACGGCAAGGAGAGCGGGGTGGACACGTCCGTGGTGTCCAGCTCGAGGGTGAAGCACGTGCTCAAGAACAGCCTCGACCTCCGCCGCTACGACTACTACACCGTCGGGACCTACGACCGGCTGAAGGAGAGGTACGTGCCGGACAACCCCGCCGGCGACAAGCACCACCTGAGGTACGACTACGGCAACTTCTACGCGTCCAAGACGTTCTACGACCCGTCCAAGCGCCGCCGCATCCTGTGGGGATGGGCCAACGAGTCCGACACCGCCGTCGACGACGTCGCCAAGGGCTGGGCCGGAATCCAGGTGCGTGCGTAGCTAATCTCGATCACACGAACGTGCATCTTTTCACGATGATCGATCTCAGCTAACTAACTTGCGCGATGTTTCCAGGCGATTCCTCGGAAGGTTTGGCTGGACCCAAGCGGGAGGCAGCTGATGCAGTGGCCGGTGGAGGAGGTGGAGGCGCTCAGGGGGAAGAAGCCCGTCAGCCTCAAGGACCGGGTGGTGAAGCGGGGAGAACACGTCGAGGTCACCGGGCTACAAACCGCACAGGTCAGTCAGTGTGCTTACCACATACTACTCCTACAGTTTCATTTCCTTTTTAAGTTAGTTCATAGCAATCAAGGTGACATATTCTAAGACCAAAAAGCAAATTTAAAAACAACTATCCTGCAGAACTGCTCAACCGATCTCTGAATGGCAGATCGGCCAGTTGTATGTGTTATCCTGGACCGCCAATCTTATCTGTCGCAGTTCTGAATTAAGTTGTGTCCACTGTGCAGTGTCCACTGACTGATCTCTAGCAAGCACTTTCATCTGCGTGTTATACTTGTACTGCGTCGCTGTCTGCTGTGCTCTTTTCGATCTACTCCGTAGGTTCCACAACATCTGTCCTGCACTTTCATCTCAGTTAGGAATACTTGTCATTGGTTCGTCCATTAGTAACTTATAAAAAAAAAGACTCCTCGTCACAAGCACATTGGCGTTGTATGTATCCCTCCGAATGTATTGATGCGACCTAATTATATCGGCTAATCCAAATTATTTGACCATCATAATTTCCCCTTTAAACTGTAAGTGTGGTGACGAGTTCATGATCAGTTAACCAACTAACCTGTGTTGGTTGGTTCGTCAGGCTGACGTTGAGGTGAGCTTCGAGGTGCCGAGCCTGGAGGGGGCGGAGGCGCTGGACCCGGCGCTGGCCAACGACGCCCAGAAGCTTTGCGGCGTGAAGGGCGCCGACGTGGAGGGCGGCGTGGGGCCCTTCGGTCTGTGGGTGCTGGCGTCGTCCAAGCTGGAGGAGAGGACCGCCGTCTTCTTCAGGGTGTTCAAGGCCGCGGGCAACGTTAACAGCACCAAGCCCCTCGTGCTCATGTGCTCCGACCCAACCAAGTGAGCGCCTCACTCGACTAGCTAATGGCATCTCATCGTTCTGATTAATTGTCCCTTAATTAAGTAGTAGCTCAATCATGTGACACAGCAACTAAGATGCACGCAGTAGCTAGTGCTGCTGATTTGTTTAGGCTCCAGCTAGCAAAGGACATCGCACTCGCGCGCGGTTTCTAAAGCACGCGTGGCAGCAATGCATGCGATGAAATTTTCCTGTGTTTCTTCACTTGTCAGAGAATTGCCACTGACGTTGGTCTTCTTAATTACTTTGTCACCCTTGCTGCAGGGCATCTCTGAATAAGAACCTGTACCACCCGACCTTCGCGGGGTTCGTTGATATTGACATGGCAAAGGGCAAGATTTCTCTCAGGAGCCTGGTATGCCACCATTAGACTATTCTTCAGCTCGAATTATACACAAGTTCACATATCATTACTGAATTCATTCGCACATTTTCTCTCTGTGTAGATTGATCGATCCGTCGTGGAGAGCTTTGGGGCCGGAGGCAGGACGTGCATCCTCTCCCGGGTCTACCCGTCGCTCGCCATTGGCAGGAATGCCCACCTTCACGTCTTCAACAACGGCAAGGTGGACATCAAGGTGTCGCGGCTCACGGCGTGGGAAATGAAGAAGCCGGCGCTCATGAACGGTGCCTAGATTTAGATTCAGGCAGGAGCACCATATGCATGATTCCTACATATGTGCTTGAATTTGGCTCAGGCATGCGTCTGGGGCGTTATTCTGATGTTAATTTGACCTCTGGTGAAACATGCTAGTTTTACAAGGGTGCGTACGTAGCTAGCTAGGTTTGCACGCTGTGTAAGTGAAGGGGGTCATTTTGTATGCCCCCGGGAATAATAAAGATCCATGCATAGCCTGAGGTGGGCATCGGTGGAAAGTTATTTTTCTGAAACGGGGGCAAAATATTTGCTCCAATCTACTACTCCTGGCATGGATTAAAATAAGGAGCAACTAAGTAGAAGTTTTACAAGAAAGTTAATATTTTGATTATTACAATAGTTACTCTCCTCGCATCTTTCGCTCAAACGCCCGCTGAAACCCAAAGCCGAGCCTCTTTCCTAGTCTTATAAAAAACTAATCATGAGGGATTTTGTTTGTTGTGGAAGACCATCGTTTGCGCTTGCTCTCCCGTGATATGAGCAAGGTGATTGTTGCCATTGCCTTACAGTTGAAAGAGTGGCTAGCCGCCACCAAGTTCCACCACTCGTTGATGGAGAGATCCCTCCATTGCCGAGGATCGATGTCGGGGATTCCCATCCATTCCTTGATGACATCCCAAAAACAGGTAGTCAAGTGACAATGAATGAAAAGGTGGAAAATATAGTGTATGTTTGTTACCAGATGAGTGTTAATTTTGTCCTTGACGGTGATAACGTTCTCAGTTTTCGATTATCTACGGTTGGAAGCAAGATGTTAGTGATGAGAACTGAAACAATCTTATATGTTTTTTTCCTTGCCAACAACATAATTTAGTAGCTAAATTGCGCTACTCTACATAGAATGAGTTGAACCTAAGAATGTCGAATGCTTGCTCGGTGAGGGAGCTTTCATGGGGAGGGTATGGCTAGAAAAAGGGTATATATCCGTGTCAGAAATTGTGTGTTTGGACTATTTTTTATATATAAAGCATAAATACCTTGCTCTCAATTAATAAAGCCCCGATTAGTTTGCATGAAGGATTTACACCTGTCGGGATACTAACATACTATTACAAACGGGTGTTAGCTCTTAATTCATCATTAGAGGTCATTAAAATTAACTAATTAATCATGTGTCAACACCCGGATTTTTAAGTCCAGATGCCTATTATGCCATACATCGCAATCCCAGGAAGATTGTTTTTGCGAGACATAACAGTTGATATCATAGAGTCATCATTCATTACAAACCATAGTCTTCTTACAACAACGGATCACATGATCCACACTTACAACAATAGTTGATCTAATGATCAACGAACACAACACATAGCGGAAGCGAAGTAGTAGTAGTCCATCTAATCCACATGCAACGCTTGACGTTAGGAGATAATCCTAATTATCGTAGACGTCCTGCTATCCGTCGTCCTGATACTGCTGCTCCTCTTCATAGTCTGGCCAATGGAATAGCCAGGGACACAGCCATGAGTACCTTAAAGTACTCGCAAACTAATACTAATGTAAGCACTATCAATTTTATTAAGGGGTACTAAGCTATAGGTTCATTTGCATAAAGCCAATTTTATTTCATAAGCAAGTTTAAAAGATAGACTCCTCATTTACCTAACTTAACTCAAGTGGGAACATTAGTGTCATTCCCACAACGATGTTGTTTTCAAGTCAAATCACTATTTACTTCACCATTCATTTTTAGAAATATCTGACAACGGAACAGTATGGCCTTTCCAATTGTCCGTAACCGTGGACACGGCTATTCAAATAGTTTTACACTCTGCAGAGGTTGCACACTTATGCCACAACTTTTGATTACATCCGTCAGGGATAACCCTGAATAATCATAACTCAGTATGCGGATCATCAACCATAACCTTTCACTTATAAACTCTAGTATAGGCACCTCTCCCCATGAGTTTGGCCTCCCGGTGATAGCCAACTGTTATCCCGGGAACTGCACAGGGCTTGGGTCGTACATTCACCTCATTTCACGTTATTTTACTTTCAACGGAGGCAGCTGACATGGACATACCCTTCGGGTACCCATTATTAGTATACCTGGCTCGGCCCAATATGGAGAAGACAAAATATGGAGAAGGGCCAACAAGGTAACCCGAAGAAGTAGTCGACTAGGACTCTTGTAAAACCCTAGGCTGGTTGCATATATAAAGCTAGCCAGGGTACCCGATAGAAGGAGGACAACAGATAGACAACATAGCTCCGCCTACGGCAGGCACCCTGTAAACACATCTATGATCATATACTGGATTGCTAGCAGCACGTAGGGATCCTCCACCGAGGGGACCCGAAGCTGGGTACGTCGTGTGCCTAATCTCGCTCCCGGAATCTCCATCGTCGCTCTCTCCTGAAACCCAAGTCTACAATACGTAGGCATTGGCGAGGTGATCCCTCGTCAATTGGCGCCGTCTGTGGAAATCGCGACGATTGGATTTTGTAATCCGGGCGAGATCCTTCATCTACATTGGCGGCTAGATCACATATATCAAGTACGGTATGTTCAAAAAAAAAAGTACGGTAAGCTTCTCTCCAGGTACGTGGGCATCAACAAAGGGCTCGCCATCAGAAGTCGCGAGGCGCGCACTACCTGCTGATCCGCCAAGTTGGGAGAGCAGACATAACAGTCATTGGGTCAAATCCCAAAACAGCCTTCGGTTGCACGTACGCGGTCGTGTTGAATTTTCTATTCAACTCCGTTTCTCTCTCCCATTGATTAGTAGATCTAATTGTTTAGTTTATCTAACTCATCCATACACGTTACTTGCTTACTGGCTGTTTGGAGGATTGATCCATGAACAGGACCAGAATATCGGAACGACTTTATGCACCGCTAATCCGATGACTATATTGGAAGGATGAATCATGCGGCTGCAACCAGCTATCTCGGCAATAACTTCGACACCGGTGACACTGAGCGCACACTGCAGCAAATCTATTCCCAGTATCCGTCATCACAAAATTCGCCATCCGTTACAAGGACCAGATCGGATCTCACCGGAATCGGAGTCGCGCGGTGGCTTGGCGAACTAGGCAAAATTAGCTAAGGATAAAATCCCAGATCTAAAGACGGGATTAGAACAAGGAAGAAGACACTCCAGATTCGACAACCTCTCGTGAATACTACAGTCGGTAACATGCAATTTTTTACTTTTGTTTTTGCTAACGAGTTGTTCAATCGATTGGTATCCAGAAATTTCGGGTAAAGTACTTCGTCCATCGCATGCATTCCAAGTCATGCACGACAAGCCAATGTCAACTGGCGACAGGTCCTCTCACGCACCCAGTTCAAGGCAACGTAGGAGTTGGTGGTCGAAGGAAAATTCTGGAGCATACACAAGGCGTTGTTACAACGTAGGAGCTGTTACGCGCAAATATACTAGACTCGCTGGCCGTGCATCCGCTATATTCGAAGACCCGACAGTGTGTTTGTGCCGCAAGTCGCCACTTCGATTTTAATCAAATACAAGAAATATCAGGTGTTATACTTTCAATTAATTACTACTTGCAAAATTATTTGGCCAAATATTTTTCGGCTCGTACTATTATTTGCGCGTAGGCTTTTTGCGCCGTAATATAACTGCAGATCGGAAACAAACTTCGACTACTTTGCTGTGTTGACCTTATTCGCCATCACGCGTCCGCCGTCGTGCACCCGACAACGCGCACTTGCCTCGCCCGGGGTTTCGCCCGCCGCGGACTCGATGATTCTCTCCTCCATGCCGACCACTTCCACTGTGTCAAGTATTTTTGGCTCAACGCCGCACGGCTCCGCTGCATCAAGCACATCCACTTCGTCGACTCCATCTTCCGGACGACCTACTTCCGCCTCGACTTCGCCGCATCCAACAATAAAGCTAAGTGTTCCTTTCCCAAGAGTCAATTATTATTCATTTTTGCCACAGCCGAATACTCGGGGGCTGCAATATTGCATCGTTACAACAAATTTACCCAACATTTGGGGTTGCGCCATTACTTCATTATCACAAATATATTCGGTTACTTGGTGAATTTCTTTTCTTTGGCTTAGTGGAAATATATTCTCCGGTTCAATGGAATTATCTTCTTCGGCTCAGTGAAATTATTTTCTTCGGCTCAGTGGAATTATTTTCTTCGACTTAGTGGCTTTATCTTCTTCGGCTCTGTGGATTTAATTTCTTTGGATTACTGGATTGGTTTTCTTTGGTTAATAATTGGTTCACTTATACAATATTATCCGATGCGTTTCCGGGTCAATGGATTCATCTTCTATGGTTATACCGGAACTATTTTCTTCGGGTCAATGGATTCATCCTCTATGATATCAATGGATTCATATTCTATGGTTATTGCTGGAACTATTTTCTTCGGATCAATGGATTCATCCTCTATGATATCAACGGATTCATCTTCTATGGTTATTACTGGATTCTTCGGGTCAATGGATTCATCCTCTATGATATCGGCGGATTCATCTTCAATATATGATTCGTATTTGATGGTGTGATCTTTAATATGGATTCATCTCAAAGTACTTCATCTCGGATTCCATCTTCAATATTTCATTCTTAATGGCCTTCTTTCGGCGTCACGGATAATACTCGGGGGCTCGACAACGACTTCGCCCAGAGTAACAACTGTGACACGGCGTCTAAGCAACAATCATGACATCACCTCATCAGTGCTCGGGGGCTCGCCTATTTCTCCATCAATAATTTGGCGACATCTACTTTCATTATTTTATGGTTTCTACTTTGGCTCGACTTTTTCGCTGCACTCGAAGACCTCATCGCGCATTGACTTCGTCGTGTCCAAAAAGCTAAGTGTTCTTTTATTTTGCATAAAGTTGATTATCGTTTACTTTCGCCGCACCCAACACTCGGGGGCTGCGCGACATATATTCACTTTACATATCATCGAATCTGAGCATCTGACACCGCATGCGAAAAAGAGAGTCAAGGGAAAGATAGAAAAAGTTTGTTTATTTATGCAGGAGAAAGCCGACGAAATTGTCTAGAAGAGAGAACCCGACGAAATCAAAAGAGAACCCGACGAAATCTTTTTCAGGGAGGAACCCGACGAAATCTTGAGAGGACCTGAAGAATTATCCTCAAGGAGGACCCGAAGAATTATCCTCAGGGAGGACCCGAAGAATTGTCTTCAAGGAGGACCTGAAGAAATTTTCTTCAAGAAAGAACTCGACGAAATTTTCATCCAGGAAAAAAAAAGAGATGGACAAATCTTCGGGTCCATTGACTCGTCTTATTCTTCCGAGCAAGAGCATCGGTGATGAACCCGACAATATAGAAGAATCCAATATATTCGGCTGTCTCATCACGCCCGAGAAAAATATAGAAGAGCCTGCAAAATGGGTCATTGCATCAGCCGAACAAGGCACTTGACAAAATATTCTCAGAGCGCCAAAGTCGCGAACAATCTCTGAATGCCGCAAAACTCTGCGAAGGTAAGACCCCAGATCCGTTCTGAGCGGCGTGGCACCGTCTCTGACGTCGGTTTGCTACTTTTTTCCGTATCAACAGATACGAAGAAAAATCCTAAAGGACGCGTTAGGTACCCGATAAAACATGACTGGGGCTCGACAGAATGGTAAGACCTTAAGCGGCACCTGTCGAGTTAACACCAGTATCCTGGGATCATGTCCGGGGACGTGATCTTGAAGTAGGTTTTTGCGGATTGCCACTAGAGCAGTTAACTAGTACCTAATCCGTCAGATGAACTAGCCCCAATTACCATTATCCCTGTAGAATATAGATATGGATGTCAAATAAAAATAGCAACGGCCTGGAGTCGATAAAAAGAGGGGCTGCACCCAGAAATATAGTCAAGTTCTTTATCGAGTAGTACAACTTGAGCCTATGCCTAGGTGCAAGCACCTGCCCATAGGCTCGGGGGCTACTCTTATCGAGAGTATTGTTCACCCTCCCGATAAGATATAAGAAAGAGGAAAAATTGTGGTGTCGATTAAAAGCAAGTTGAGCCTACACCCAAGTGCAAACACTTGGTTGTAGCCTCGGGGGCTACTCCCATCGGGAGCGCTGGTCGCGCACCCGATAGAAACATAACTCCGATAGCATCTACGGCAATTAGGGTTTGTAGACTCAAATCGATTCTACGGCTCGAGTGGAGCCTACTCCCATCGGGAGCACATGGAGTTCATCAAGTTTTCCAGAAAATATAGTTAAGATCTTCATCGAGTAGTACAACTTGAGTCTATGCCTAAGTGCAAGCACTTGCCCATAGACTCGGGGGCTACTCCCATCGGGAGCGCTGCCGCGCACCCGATAATTTCAAGAATCGTCGACATCATCTACGCTACACATAATCTACGACATGGACCTGGTGAGGATTTCTTCGACTTCGGAGATGGTTATGCTTGGAGTTTCTACGCAAGTCTTCGACTTCCCTATAAACTCGGGGGCTACTGACATGGGCATACCCTTTGGGTACCCATTATTAGTATACCTGGCTCGGCCCAATATGGAGAAGACCAAATATGGAGAAGGCCCAACAAGGTAACCCGAAGAAGTAGTTGACTAGGACTCTTGTAAAACCCTAGGCTGGTTGTATATATAAAGCTAGCCAGGGTACCCGATAGAAGGAGGACAACAGATAGACAGCATAGCTCCGCCTACGGCAGGCACCCTGTAAACACATCTATGATCATATACTAGATTGCTAGCAGCACGTAGGGATCCTCCACCGAGGGGACCCGAAGCTGGGTACGTCGTGTGCCTAATCTCGCTCCCGGAATCTCCATCGTCGCTCTCTCCCGAAACCCAAGTCTACAATACGTAGGTATTGGCGAGGTGATTCCTCGTCAATTGGCGCCGTCTGTGGGAATCGCGACGATTGGATTTTGTAATCCGGGCGAGATCCTTCATCTACATTGGCGGCTAGATCACATCTATCAAGTACGGTATGTTCAAAAAAAAAGTACGGTAAGCTTCTCTCCAGGTACGTGGGCATCAACAAAGGGCTCGCCATCAGAAGTCGCGAGGCGCGCACTACCTGTTGATCCGCCAAGTTGGGAGAGCAGACATAACAGTCATTGGGTCAAATCCCAAAACAGCCTTCGGTTGCACATACGCGGTCGTGTTGAATTTTCTATTCAACTCCGTTTCTCTCTCCCATTGATTAGTAGATCTAATTGTTTAGTTTATCTAACTCATCCATACACGTTACTTGCTTACTGGCTGTTTGGAGGATTGATCCATGAACAGGACCAGAATATCGGAACGACTTTATGCACCGCTAATCCGATGACTATATTGGAAGGATGAATCATGCGGCTGCAACCAGCTATCTCGGCAATAACCTCGACACCGGTGACACCGAGCGCACACTGCAGCAAATCTATTCCCAGTATCCGTCATCACAAAATTCGCCATCCGTTACAAGGACCAGATCGGATCTCACCGGAATCGGAGTCGCGCGGTGGCTTGGCGAACTAGGCAAAATTAGCTAAGGATAAAATCTCAGATGTAAAGACGGGATTAGAACAAGGAAGAAGACACTCCAGATTCGACGACCTCTCGTGAATACTACAGTCGGTAACATGCAATTTTTTACTTTTGTTTTTGCTAACGAGTTGTTCAATCGATTGGTATCCAGAAATTTCGGGTAAAGTACTGCGTCCATCGCATGCATTCCAAGTCATGCACGACAAGCCAATGTCAACTGGCGACAGGTCCTCTCACGCACCCAGTTCAAGGCAACGTAGGAGTTGGTGGTCGAAGGAAAATTCTGGAGCATACACAAGGCGTTGTTACAACGTAGCTGTTACGCGCAAATATACTAGACTCGCTGGCCGTGCATCCGCTATATTCGAAGACCCGACAGTGTGTTTGTGCCGCAAGTCGCCACTTCGATTTTAATCAAATACAAGAAATATCAGGTGTTATACTTTCAATTAATTACTACTTGCAAAATTATTTGGCCAAATATTTTTCGGCTCGTACTATTATTTGCGCGTAGGCTTTTTGCGCCGTAATATAACTGCAGATCGGAAACAAACTTCGACTACTTTGCTGTGTTGACCTTGTTCGCCATCACGCGTCCGCCGTCGTGCACCCGACAACGCGCACTTGCCTCGCCCGGGTTTCGCCCGCCGCGGACTCGATGATTCTCTCCTCCATGCCGACCACTTCCACCTGTGTCAAGTATTTTTGGCTCAACACCGCACGGCTCTGCTGCATCAAGCACATCCACTTCGTCGACTCCATCTT
>NC_061514.1:143218227-143274560 GCF_022539505.1 Lolium rigidum
AATTTTATGTGTGCTTGGCTCGATTGCTGTATGTTGATGTTGATCCTCAAATGATATTACTGTTAGATCATCTAGTGTCTTGTGCTTAATATGATCCCTACAGTTATTGCATCTACTGCCTAAGATTGGTAATTCATATGTGAAATGAAATGCTTCCTTTTTGGATGGATTAATCCTCCAAAGCATGTGTAGTTTGTGGTGTCATTAGTCTGACAAAACTGAATGTATAATTTCAGTTAAAGGATTTGGTTACATTTGTTTTTATCTCAAGCATGTGTTGAGCTATGGCAATATACCAGTATTGATGTGTACAGAGACCTGATTTACTTGATGCTTGCTGTGAGCTTATAAGCATGCTGAAAATGATCTTGCTATTGAAGTAAATGATTAAGTGATGATCTATTATGAATATGCATGATCTTGGACAGTAGTGCTGGAGTGCACAAAGTGATGCCTTGCTTGTTTCTTGAATATGATCTAGTTGCAATTAGCAACTAGAAATGATTTATTTATGCAAGGTTAGTTTTTATTGGTGGATCTGGCTTTCCTTTTTGTTTGATAGTTATAAACTGATAAGAACAGATCTGGCTCGACCCTGTAGCCTTGCCAATGATGCACAGGCTGAGGCACCAATTTAAAATAAGAATAGATACTATTGATGACTTAAAATTCTCTGTGATGATTCTTGCATAGCATCTCTATGCAGATCTGAGAGAAAATCCATCTCTCCATCCTCCTAGATGAAAATCTAGTTGAAGGGTGGTTTGATGATGTGTTGTGTGTTCTTCTCTTTATTTTTCCCTGATCTAGTTGTGCAAGCTAGTATGCTGAGATGCTTATATTAAATCAATGGATCAACCTGTTGTAGCAGAGTGGAATAGCTTGTGATGATGACCTTGATATGCTTCTGGATTTGCTGAACCTTCACCTCCTTGAGTTAAACCTGCTTCTCATGGCTTCTGCTATATCATCAAGATCTCATATCTTCTTCTGAGTTATGATTTGGCTAAGCTCCTAATGATTCACTGAATGATTTCCTGATGGTCAACTGGAGTTGTGGATGAAGAACAATTGCTGTTCTTGGGAATTTTCTTGTTCTGGCGATGGATGGAATAGAAGTGTGGTACTTAGGCAATGGTGTGCTGCAAGTAATATGCTTATATACCCTGCTTTCTTGATGTCCTTGGTTGACAGCACACACATGCAGAACCTATGTGTGAGCTGATTTGCTTTTGTAGTGATGGGTACGTTAGCTGTGTGTGTGACAGCACACAGTGTGCATGTTGTGATCGTGTCTTGCTTGCGAGATGACATCATCTGATTGTACAAGTTCCCATGTTGGTTTGCTTTTCCTCAAGTGCAAGGCATGACTGATTCATCTTTATCCCTTGCCTGATCATGCTATTATGTACTGTCCAGTATTCAATCCTATTGGCTGCTAGTATGTTGGCTTTGCATTATAACCTGTGCAATTAAATTGTGTGGCTAATGATCATTCATCTTGACCATCTAATGTCAATGGTGAATTACTTTATTTAAATCATGTGGCTTGTTTAAATAGGAACTTGGCTAGGTTAGAGGGATTAATTGGTTGCCTTTGTTGCCTAAAATAAGTGGATCAAATATTGTTGCCCTTTTCTCTTATTTGACATGGATCAAATGTTGTTACTTGTCCCTGTTGGCTATTTGCTCATTGATGCCAAATGATATAGAATGATCCATTGATCCCTCTTATGATTCAGAGATGATACATAATTCCCAAAGCTACCTATAAACTGAAATTGATCCCTCTAATCCACCATTTAGATATTAGGACAAGCTTCTAATATCTAGTAGTGGAGTTCCAATATCAAAATGCCTCATCTTTGATGATGGCGACATTTTAACTATAACACAATTTGTTTTCCTTTTGTCTTTGTTTCGTTTCTCTTATTGCAGTAAATGAAGACTAAGGATTGAGAAGATGAAGATTTAGTTTTAGGGTTTTCTTTTATTATTTTGTAATTTTCCATTTCTTTTCTAGCTTGTAAGTTATTGGGTAATCCTATTTGTAATAAAGTTAACTCATTTGTTTATTTGGACTTATCAAGTGTAGTTACTTGTACATATAATATTTATATACTTGTTTAAATTTCAAATTCCAATTCAATTTATTATTTGAATTATGTCTTTCATATTTGAATTTGAATTCAAACTATTTTCCTCGAAAACATAATAAATCAACAAAGGTCATGTCGAAATTTATCGCACTTGTGTGGATGACACACATCAATTCCATCGACACAAGAGAAACCTCGATCACTTTGTGTTTTAGATGAACGCGCGAAAATCCCCCGGATTTTCTATGCATGAATGTAATGCACACTCTCGTGTTCTCTTTTTTTCTTGCCTCTAAACCTGGGATATTACAACCCGTAAGTCGGCGGAGGGCTCGCATGCCGTTCTGCCGGGGATCTCTGACCACCTGCGGCCGGCGCGGTTGGTGGCGGCTTTACCTGGTCAAGGCAGCAGCCCGGGAAGGTAGATTGGAGGCGGTTTAACTTGGTGATCTGGCCGTGAATGGCATCCTCCGTGGACCCTCTGGCCATTGCACTTTTAAGAAGCAATTCCCCATGGATTCTCCAACGACTATGGCAAGCTATCAGTGCAGAGGTAATCACATAATTGACACGCTTCCTTGATGTCTCATTTGTGCTTTCATTGTTCTTCATTATTTTTGCCATTTTTTACTACCCAGAAAATCGTTGGAAGGGACTGTGATATTTTGGGTAAAGGTGTGTTACCTCTCCGAGGCACACCGTGCGTGTTTATATAGGAGGTTTAACCAACAACCTCAAAAGGATTTACATCAAGTTTGTTACAAAGGAGGACTCTAGAAGAATCTAGTCTAACCACTCATAGCCTTATCAATATGGCCGGTGGAAACAAGATAAACACGCACACACAAATATCTAAACTGTATACTACACGTTTACAAGTCTAGCTCGTTTAACACACCCCCTCGATCACAACTGTCTAAGTTGAGATTGTTTCTGAAGGCTTCGAGCTGACGAACTGAAAGTGGTTTTGTGAACCCATCTGCAACTTGATCTCCAGTGGGAATAAACTTTATGTCCAACAATTTCCGAGCTACTCGCTCTCGAACAAAGTGGTAGTCCACTTCAATATGTTTAGTCCTAGCATGGAAGACTGGATTTGCTGAAAGGTATGTTGCACCCATATTGTCACACCACAACCGTGCTGAAGGAGGATGAGGTATCCTTAATTCACAAAGAAGAGTCTGTATCCACATTACTTCAGCCGTGGCATTTGCAAGTGATTTATATTACGCTTCGTGCTAGATCTTGACACAGTGGCTTGTTTTCTTGCACTCCATGATATTAGATTTGGTCCAAGAAAAACTGCAAAGCCTCCTGTTGACCTTCTATCATCTGGACAACCTACCCAGTCAGCATCTGAAAAAGCACTTACAAGCATAGAAGGCGACTTGCTGAATCTCAACCCAAAACTAGATGTGTCCTTGAGATATCTCAAGATTCTTTTAACAGCAGTCCAATGTGATGTAGTTGGTGCATGAAGGAATTGACAAACTTTATTAACAGGAAAGGAAATATCTGGTCTTGTGAGTGTCAAGTATTGTAAAGCACCAACTATACTCCTGTATCTTGTGGAATCCTCTACCTCTAGGGGGGTTCCTTCATGAGCAGAAAGCTTTTCACTTGTGGACATTGGCGTGCTTGTAGGTTTGCATTGTAACATACCTACTCTTTTCAGAATATCATTGGTATATTTCTCTTGCGTTAGAAGCAATCCATCTTTTGTCTTCTTAACTTCAATGCCAAGAAAGTAGTGAACATCTCCAAGATCCTTCAAAGCAAACTCCACTTGAAGATCCTTAAGAAGAGCTGATGTTGCCTTGTGACAGGAACTAGCAACAATTATGTCATCAACATAGATAAGCACAAATATAGTAATATTCCCCTTGGAGTAAAAGAATAACGATGTATCTGCCTTGGAAGGACAGAATCCAAGAGCTTGTAATTTTGTACTTAGCCTTGCGAACCATGCTCGAGGGGCTTGTTTCAAGCCATACAAGGCCTTGTCAAGTTTGCAGATGTATTGAGACTTCCCTTTAACTTCATAGCCTGGTGGTTGCCTCATATAAACATCTTCCTCCAGAACACCATGCAAAAACGCGTTCTTCACATCTAGCTGGTGAAGATTCCACCCCTGGATACAGCAATAGACAACACAAGACGAATAGTAGCTGCCTTGACTACGAGACTAAAAGTATCCTCATAGTCTATGCCATATCTTTGTTTAAATCCTTTAGCAACTAGCCTGGCTTTATATCTGTCTATGCTACCATCACCTTTATGTTTGATCTTATAAACCCACTTGGAGTCTATAATATTCTTGCCAGCTTGCTGCGGTGGAACTAGATGCCAAGTTTTATTTTCTATGAGGGCTAGGTATTCTTCGTTCATAGCATTCCTCCAATTCTTATTTGCTAGAGCTTCATCTAAATTATTTGGCTCTCCTGAAGAAGTGAGGTTGGCAAATTTTACCATATTTTTGTATTGGCGAGGTTGTATTTTACCTGTCTGCAGTCTTGTACTCATTCGCTGCACAGGAAGCTCGCTACCTGAGGCTGGAGCAGAAGATCCTGGGCCTGACGCGCCTGACGCAGCCCCTGAACCTGACCCTATCGGAGCAGCAAGGTTCCCCTCGGGATTGCGCCGCGAATCCTCCTCGTGATCGCTGGTGGGCGCATCCGATCTAGAATCCTCCGTGTGGCGTGAGGAAGACCCGCCGCGAGCCGCAGAGGATATGGCCGAAGCCGTTGGCTCATGTGGGCGGGGTCCACCAGTGGCGATGACGCGATTCGTCCTGCTCGCCCGGGCCGATGTGGCGCGCGATGATTGGTTGCGCCGATCGCCGGGTCGTGGCGGCGACGCGGTTGGCGACGCGTTTCCCGCGTGTGACGCAGCAGGATCCTCCTGACCCTGGGCTTCCGTGCCGTGTCGCACAGCGCACATGCGATCACGCTCCAGCTCGGTGTTTTGCACCAAATCTGCTCCAATTTCTTCTCCGTTTTCTTCTTCGTTTTCTTCCCTGTTTTCTGTAAACTCGCATGCACTATTAGCAGGATTGATTGAAGCGTTAGTCACAGTTGGATCAGCACTATTTTCGCCCCCATGATCAAACTGGTCAGGATTAAGAAGTTGGGAAGG
The DNA here is from genome assembly GCF_022539505.1 of Lolium rigidum. Lineage (NCBI taxonomy): Eukaryota > Viridiplantae > Streptophyta > Magnoliopsida > Poales > Poaceae > Lolium > Lolium rigidum. The sequence goes on from NC_061514.1 coordinate 143,223,462, forward strand.
TAATAGCAGAATCTCTTGAGAGAGAGCATGCCAGCATTGGAATGTAACTTGGCAAAAGGAAAGATTGTTTCATCAAAAACGATATCACGAGATATATATAAGCGTCCAGAATTGATATCAAGACACTTGAATCCTTTGTGGAGATTGCTATATCCTAAAAATGCACATTGCACTGAGCGGTATTCTAATTTTCTTGCATTGAAAGGGCGAAGGTTTGGGTAGCAGGCGCATTCAAAAATGCGCATGGACTGATAATCAGGTTTGATTTTCTCAAGGACCTCCAATGGAGTTGAAAATTTAAGAAGTTTGGTGGGAAGACGATTGATTAGATATACCGCTGCAATGAAGGCTTCATCCCAATATTTGAGTGGCATGGATGCTTGAGCAAGGAGGGATAACCCTACTTCGACAATGTGTCGATGCTTTCTTTCAGCTGAGCCATTCTGTTGATGGGCATGAGGACAAGAGACATGGTGAGTGATGCCAATTTGTTTAAAAAGGGAATTCAATCTCTCATATTCACCTCCCCAATCAGATTGGACGGTTATAATTTTCGACCAAAACGCCGTTCAACAAGGGATTGAAATTGATGAAAAATGGCAAAAACTTCATAACGAGATTTGATCAAATAGATCCATGTAAATTTGCTGAAATCATCAATGAAGCTAACATAATAATTCTTGCGACCAAAAGAGTCGGGGGCAGGGCCCCATACATCTGAAAAGATTAAATCTAGGGGATGATGTGATACACTAGTGGATCTAGAGTAAGGCAATTGATGACTCTTTGCCTTGAGGCAAGCCTCACACACCATCTCATTATTTTCTCTAGAACATGGAAGTTTATTCTCTCTAATGACTCGTTGAACTATGGAAGAGGCCGGGTGGCCTAAACGACTATGCCATCTATGATGGGATGGCTTGAAGACTCCATAAGCTTGCTTGGATGTGGATGATGATCGATGGATGACTCGGGAAGAGGATAGAGACCATCCTTGCACGGTCCATCAAGCAGAACCGTCCTCGTGACCTTGTCCTTAACACAAAAGAATTCAGGGTGAATCTCAACGAAAGCATGATTGTCATTAGTGAATCGATGAGCAGATATAAGACTTTTGCTAGCTTCGGGAACAAGAAGGACATCTTTTAGATGGAGATTTTGATCATGAGTTGGAATAATAGTTTCACCAATGTGAGTAATGTTCATACCTGCGCCATTGGCAGCATGGATTTGGTCATTGCCATGGTAGCGTTCATGTGCGTGGAGCCTCTCTAGCTCGCTGGTGATGTGGTCGGTGGCGCCGGTGTCCATGACCCAGCCGCCGTTGTTGTTGTAGTGGCCACCATTGTTGACGTTGGCGGCAGTCCTCTCTCTAGGGACGAAGTCGGGGTCGAAGCGGTACCAGCAATCGCTGGCAACGTGTCCTTGGACGTAGCAGACTTGGCAGCGAGGACGATCTCCACGACCGTTGCCCCCACTGCCATTGCCGCGACCGCGGCCATTGTTGTTGTAGTTGCCGCGGCCACGACCATTGTTGCCGCCATTGTAGCCGTTTTGGCCACTGTTGCCACCATCTTGTGGGTTGCCACGGCCTTGATAGCCGCGACCACCTCCTCCACGACCACCAAAGCGACCGCGCCCGCCGCGCATGGCAGCGTTGGCAGAGGATTGCGAGACACCACAGAGCATCTGCTGGCGGCTTTCATAAGATAACATGTGCGAATAAAGTTCGCTTACAGTGATTGGCTCGGTCCTGGCGAGGATGGCAGCGACGAGGCCGGTGTAGCAGTCGTCCTTCAGACCGGCGAGGATGTAGGAGACCATGTCTTCGTCTTCGAGGGTCTTCCCGGCGGAGATCATCTCGTTCTCCAGCGATTTCATCATGGTGACGTACTCACCCATGGACTTGTTGCCCTTTTCTGCAGATGCAAGGGCGATGCGGGTGTTGGTGGTGTGTGCACGCGACCTTGCCCCGTACATGCCCTGGATGATTTCCCAGAGCTCGGTCGCCGTCTTTACTCCAGCGGCGTAGGGAAGTACTTCGCGTGAGAGAGAATTCACGAGAAAGCTGAGGACCTTCTGGTCCTGCGCCTCCCAGTCCTCGTAGGCCGGGTTGGTCTCGGTGATGACTTCCTCACCTTTCTTGACGCTGATCTCCTCATCGGGCGCCTCGGTGGAGCCATCAAGGTAACCCATGAGGCGGGCACCCTTCACGGCCGGCAGCACCTTGGTCTGCCAGAGGATGAAATTGCTTTTGCCGAGCCTCTCGGTCACGGCCGTCCCGAAGGTGGAACGATCGGAAGGGTTTTGGTTGGAGGATGGTGTGGCCATGGTTTCGTGGGGTTGGAGACCGTCGAGTAGATCGATCTCAGAAGGGTTTTTGCGCTAGATGTGTTTAGGAGGTACCGTGCTCTGATACCATGTGATATTTTGGGTAAAGGTGTGTTACCTCTCCGAGGCACACCGTGCGTGTTTATATAGGAGGTTTAACCAACAACCTCAAAAGGATTTACATCAAGTTTGTTACAAAGGAGGACTCTAGAAGAATCTAGTCTAACCACTCATAGCCTTATCAATATGGCCGGTGGAAACAAGATAAACACGCATACACAAATATCTAAACTGTATACTACACGTTTACAAGTCTAGCTCGTTTAACAGGGACGAGGTCACAACGCACTTGCAGACTGTGTCCTAGATGCACATACAGTAATAGTACTTTCCAGAGTGCAAACGATGCATGAGGATGTCCAGAATCAGGCACACGTTCAGGAGATGTCCAACGTCCATAACCGTGATCAACATATGTTGGCTATGCTTCTGCAGCCTCGGCTCGGGCACCGTTGTCATACAGTGCTACCGGTGGAAGGTCAATGGAAGCCTCCATATTTTTTTGATTTTGATGGAAACACGTTGTACTTTCAGCAGAAGCAAATTCTCCAATATATAGATGTAAACATGTTGTTGTACATTCGAGAGGAAGCATTTTATTGTTAAATAGGAAAATAATTTCATTTGTACTCGAAGCAAAATGTATAGTTGGGGAGACAATTTCTCGATGGTTACAAACAAAATACACCAGTTCTTTGAAACAAACAATGTCATCTGGAAGCAAATATCAGTAGCATCGGAAACCATATTTAGGAAGGAAAAAACTTCGATATTTGATGAAAAAAATAACATAATGAGAAAATTATCTTATAGGTGGAATCACATTTTTTCGTATTTGTCATGCTCCACTTCTCCATTGTTCATGCTTCAAGTATCGCCACATTGTGCTCCCAATGTCTTCCAGGGTCCTACTACCCAATAATAAGTGATAAGCGCAACATGTTTCTATTACCAATATACATGCTTCGTTCCATATATATACTCGTTTAACCAAATTTGTACAGAAAAATGTTATTTCACATGGAAGCACCTTCAATTGCATTGGAAGTATATTTCTATATTATTGGAAATAAGATTTTCTTCCTAATGAAGCATTCCGTATAGACTTTGTCCAGTTAAAGCCACGCAAAAACTCAGGACACTAGTGGAAAACAGGGCTTTTGATCCGGGTGGTATGACCCTTTTGTCGCGGGCGGCCAGGCGCGACAAGAGAGGCGCGACAAAATGGTCCACCTTTTGTCGCGGGTCGCTTACGACCCGCGACATAAGGTCCACCATGTGGCAGCCGCGGGGCGCGCAGGGCACAGGCCCTTTTGTCGCGGGCGGTATTACCACCCGCGACAAAAGGCCCTCTACGTGGCGCGCGCACAACGCTGCTGCTTTAGGGTTTGAGGGGTGCACCCCCCCCCCCCACCGACCGCCTGTTATTTCATTTTTTTATTCGAAAATAAAAGTTGCATATATTTGTACGCTACTAGAAGTTGTACACGTTCATTCATTATATATATATATAGATCGATCAAACAAATATTGGAAGCAAAAGTAGATTTCCCTTACACATATTCGTAGATTCCCTACATATATACATGGAGCTCACGATCGACAAGCGGTACTAACGACCGTCTATTTGGAGGTAGAGCATCTATTTGGACTAAACAAGCCTTTGTTGTTTATTACTTCTCTAATCAAAAGTCCCGCCAGTTCCTCCGCGATTCCTAGTGCGTGTTCCTTTGGTTGGAGTCTGTCCCGCATGAAGTCGACCTATATACGAAAATGAGATGGGTATGACTATATCAGTCTTGATAACGAAATATTGATGATAATAAATAAAGTTGTGAATGTTATTGCTTACGTCGAATTTATTTTTGTTCTGCTTCTCAGTGGTTAACATGCGAATGGACTCGCATACGTAGTATCCACATAGATTCGTCCCTTGTGGCTGCTGGGGGCACGGTACAGGAGTAAATGTTAGCTTCTTTGCAAAGGTAATCTCCTTATGATGATTCTTCAAAGCTTGTCAAGCCCCTGCTGGGCAAAAGAATGATTGAATGAGTGGATAATTAATTGATATCTCACGAAAGATAAAGCGCGGCGATGAAGGAAATTACACTTGGAGCAACTTCGCAAGTCCCGGAACCCGTCCACGCCTCTACTCGTAGGTCTCTTACTTCAACTATTCCCTTATCAGGTTGAATGTCTAGTAGAATCCAAGTGGAAGCTGCACATGTTATGCATATACGTCGGGAATTACACTTAACATCGAGTAAGAAAAATTGAATGTGCATAAAAGATCATTAAGACTCTCACTCGTAGTTGTAAGGAAACAATATTGAATCACAGAAATATTGCTCCCCCAAAAACCTTAGTAGGTTTCCCCCCGTTTCTTCGCGTTTATGCTTCACCGTTTCAACAAGTATTTTATCTGGGTTAATAAACCCAACATTGATAATATTATTACTTTTGCATTCACTGATCTTCAGTCTGCATAAGAGAACACATAAGATATAATGAGTATATATATGCAATGAAAACGAACATGAACTGAATGAAAAATGAACTTATATGTAGTTAACAACTTACAAGCAATAGCAACTCATGAGAGATTTGTCGAGGGCATCTAGATTGAATAACCGCCGAGTTCATTCATCTCAATATGGATCTCCTCCTTTCGGTAGTAATATTCCCATGGTATACTCGCCACGATGTACATTATGTTCTCCTTGCATGCATCAAGGTACCACTGATGCAAATTCCGCATATGTGTTAGCAGTTTATGCAGCTGCTCTCTGCTGACCAAGTCGGCCCCGTAGACAAATTTAGGAGCTATATCAGCAGTGGGTAGTGCAGCATCTGCTGCAGACAGCAATTCCTCCACGGTAACTGAACAGGAAGACGCTAGCCTTGCAGCTTCTTCCATATCGAAACCACCATGTTCCTGGTACACCTTGGGAACATTAAACACTTTGAGTGCTGGGATCGATTGTTTGGGCTGAGCACCGAGGAGGGGAACTTCCTTTCTCTTTTTGCCTTTTGTCGTTTGCTTGGCCTTGAGGGGTGCACTTGTTGAACTTGACTTTTTCTCGGCTGCACTTCTAGCTGATGATTTGCTCGTGCCAGCAATGGCCTTCTCCTTAGCCTTTTCATCCTTCTTTTGGTCAATTACCTTCGCAAGAGTGCGTGTATAGTCATCCTTCTTCTCATGTAACTCATACTGCGATGGTGTGTTCAGAAAACTAGTAGCATATTCTATTTGCTTCTCTGTGTATGGCTCTGGCGCTGGAGGTTTTGTCTTATGAAAAAAATCATAATTGTATTTCTTAACAATAGCATCATTTTCCTCCTCAGTACGATCGTAAGGACGGGGGGAGGAACCTTTGGTACTTTTGGGAGGGGCGACATCTTGCGGACAGGACTCTTGAAACGCTTCCGGCTGGGTGCATTCCGAGTCTTAGTGGGCGGAGGCGGCGGCGCTGGAGATGGAGATGGACTACCGATGTCGTGGTCGACGTCGTACCCACGGGGTGATGGTGGCGACATGTGATCGGTAGGAGGAGGTGATGGTGGCCTCGCGATCACCCGGAGGAGGTGATGGTGACCCGTCGGGACGACCGGTACTAGGTGCTACCCAGCCCGGCAGCCTGATGTTCTTCTTTTCCCGCGAGAATGATTTCTCCCAAGCACCTCTCCGAGTGTAAGCCCCCCATCACCTCCGGGGATTTCGAGCTCCAATGTCTCCCACGACGGGACAACCGAATCCACCCCGACACGAGCATAGCCAGCTGGAATCGGATTGCCATGCCATGTTGCCGGCTCACCTTCAGGTCCAAATGCCGGTAAGACATAGCCGACCGCCACCTTACCAGACACCTTCCTGAACACCTCATGGAGATCACAAGGTGTTTGCTCCTTGATTCCATCCAAGGGGTCGCCAGGACCGGCATCTATCATCATCCGTGTAGGAGGGGCCTCCGAGTCGGCCACGCTGCTGTCTCGTCGCCGAGATATGTCAGCGGTATTATCTGGCGGGCGCTGTCCTTTTAGTTCATTTATCTCCCGCTGCTGCTGCTGAAGCTCCCGCTGCTGCTGGTCAAGTCGGCATTGGAACTCGGCCATCCGGTCGTTCTGCACCTCCAGCTGGCGTTGCTTAGCTCTCGCTCGGCTTCTATAAGTCTCCGCGTCGGTCGGAAACCCAAGCAACCACGGAACACTAGGGCCGAAGCCTCTTGTTCGTCCTCCCTTCTCAGGATTACCGAGGACAAGCGTCAGCAAGTCTTTCTCTCTATCGGGAGCAAACTTTAGTTTTCCCGCCTTTATATCTCGTCGTCACTTCAATCCATTTTTTCCCGGGTACCCTAACCCTGCTTGTCACTTTCAACAATGTTCCCTGTCTTCATGTCATACTCACAACCATGCGCGAGGAACCAATTTCGAGCCCTAGTGTCCCATCCTTCTCGTGTGGGTTCTGGAGTGATCCCATTCAGCTCCATCTCAGCCTCTTGTGCATCCCACTTAGGCATGGCTACTCCGTAGCCCCCTCGCCCCGTATGATGGTGATATTTCTTTTCGCTTGCATTCTTCTTGTTTTTCTTGGACAGGTTCACAGCCTCCTCTCGATTCTTTGTACTCCACAAATTCTTCCCAATGATGCTCCTCGCTTCGCTAGATAGTTCTCGAATAATGGAGGCTTCTTGTCTTTCTTATAATTTTTCCATTACCGGTTCTTATACGCCCGGAAAAGTTCCCCCATCTTCTTAAGAGCCCATTTCTTCACTAGCGCCCTCTCGCTTAGCATTCTCGGACTCCGATCCCAAATCCGGCAAAGTGAAATGTGCCATGAGGTCGCTGAAAAGTGTGTCTTTGTACCTATCGGCAACCTGATTTTCGGACACATTCTTGGTCTTGTTCCATTCTCTGATAGTGATCGGGAGACGATCTCTAACCACAACTCCGCACTGATTTTTAAATGTCACTCTGACATTCGCGGGTAACACCGGTTGGCCTTCCGGTGATATAGCTTCAATTGTGAAGTGGTCTTTTTTGCCCAACTTCTTTGCCGGGCCTCGTTTCTCTATCTTATCTTCGGAGGCCTAAGAGAATACATATAGAATTGCATTAATGCCTCTATACTAATGCCTCTATACATATGTACATATAGAATTCCATTAATACCTCGTCATGACCGGAGCCGTCGGCTTCTCCGTCACCGGAGCCGTCGGCTTCTCCATCACCGGAGCCGTCGGCTTCTCCATGACCGGAGCCGCGGGCTTCTGCATCACCGGAGCCGCGGGCTTCTCCATCACCGGAGTCGCGGTCTTCTCGGTCGGCTTCTGTACCATCGCGGATTATGTCCGCGAACATGTCTTCCTGTTCCAAGTCCCGTTCGAATGGATCCATTGTTTCAGCAAAAGAATTAAATCGATAAGTACATGTTCTAACCCTAACCCTAATCAAACACAAACCAAACCCTAACCCTAATCAAACACAAACCAAACCCTAACCCTAATCAAACACAAACCAAACCCTAACCCTAATCGGCGACACGTGTTTGCGAGAGGGAGAGGGTGTCGGCGACGCGTGTTTGCGAGAGGGAGAGGGTGTCGGCGACGCTTGTTTGCGAGAGGGAGAGGGTGTCGGCGACGCGTGTTTGCGAGAGGCTCGGATGTTCGCGAGAGGTAGAGGAGAGGGAGAGAGAGGGGAGTTGCGGCGTCGAGTGATCGCGAGAGGGAGAGGGAGCACAGGACGAGGGCGATAGCGCGAGAGGGAGAGGAGAGGGCCGGTGTCGGTGTCGGGGGTGTTTGCGAGAGGTAGAGGAGAGGGAGAGAGAGGGGAGTTGCAGCGTCGAGTGATCGCGAGAGGGAGAGGGAGCACGGGACGAGGGCGATTGCGCGAGAGGGAGAGAAGAGGGCCGGTGTCGGCGTCGGGGGTGTTCGCGAGAGGGAGTCGAGGGCGATTAATTTTAAACTAACTATAACTAAATACACTAAATAACTAACTAAATACATATACTAAAAAACTAAACTAAATACATATACTAACTAACTAACTATTAAACTAACTACTAATTACATAAAACAAATGAAATAAAAACTAAAAAATTAAAACTATAACTATACTAACTAAACCTAAAACTATACTAACTAAACCTAAAAACTATACTAACTAAAACTATACTAACTAAAACTATACTAACTATACTAACTATACTAATTAAACTATACTAACCATACTAATTACTAACATAAACTAATTAACTATACAAAAAAACTAGACAAAAAAAATATATAAAAAAACAAAAAAAAAACTGAGCTCCAGCTTGGCAGAGGCAGCGGGGGTGCCGGCGCGCTACCTTGCAGCGGTGCCGAGGCGCGGCGGCGCGTCTAGGCGGCGGCGGCCGAGGCGGCGGCCCGGCCGAGGCAGTTGGCGGCGGTGCTGCAGTCGAGGCGGCAGAGGAGGCGCGCGGCGATGGAGCGTCGGCGGAGGAGCGCGCAGGCGTCGGCGGCGATGGAGCGTCGGCGGAGGAGCGCGCGAACGGCGGCTGAGGGCGTCGGCGTCGGCGGCGGCGCAATCCGGCAGCCTGGCGGCGCGCAATTAGGGTTTGGCCTCCTGGTCGTCGCGGGTTCTGGCTTGGCCCGCGAAGCGCGGAGGTTTTATACTGGGGGGGTCTTTTGTCGCGGGTGGTGGCTCAACCCGCGACAAAAGGGGGGGGGGTCTTTTGTCGCGGGTTGAGCCACCGCCCGCGACAAAAGGCCCTTTTGGCCGATCCGTGGCACTCCGCATCCAACGGCTCCGGCCGTTTGAATCCAACGGCCTGGAGCCGTTGGACACGGATCAGCTCTGTTTTTTTTTCTTTTTTCTTTTTTTCTTTTTTGTTTTTTCTTATTTCAATAACTTTTAAATGGTAAATCAAATAGAAAAGTGTTATATATGAAAATTTGTCAGAAAAATACAATGAACATGAATATGACATCCATATAACTAGTTGCATCTCACAATGAACATAGTCGTGTATGTTTCACCCCTAATGATATGCGAGTGACACCGAGTAAGGTTTCACCTCGCCACGTGTCGCCGCCTCTTCCACGCGCCTCGCCCCGTCGCTGCCGGCGTGCGACGTGTGTAGCCGTGGCTTACACGTGCCTCGCCACGTGTCGCCGCCGCTTCCACGTGCCTCGCCCCGTCGCTGCCCGCGTGCGACGTGTGTAGCCGTAGCTTACACGTGCCTCGCCACGTGTCGCCGCCGCTTCCACGTGCCTCGCCCCGTCGCTGCCCGCGTGCGCTATATAGAGCGACGAGTGCGGGCGCAACCACACGTCTCCACCGCCTCTGCTCATTCATCTCCGGGATGCCTCCACGTCGTCGAGGGGCGTCCGGTTTCCGTGGCGTTCGAGTGCGTCCGAGCGGTAGGTTCTACGCCGAGATACGCGCTGGTGGTTTCCGCCTCACCCTCGGCACGTACAACACGCCGGAGCTGGCGGCGCGCGCTTACGACGCGGCGGCGTGGCGTTTTCGGCGGCCACGGCGCGACATGAACTTCCCGGATGTTGAATCGCCAGAGGAGGCAGAGTTCCTCGCGCCACCGCCGTGCCTCATCGACGACGAGGACCGTCGACGGAACCGCCAGGTGCAGCGCAGGATCGTCATCGCCGAGCACGACGAGCAGTTGATGCGCCAGTGGAGGGCGCAGTTCCCCAACGACGTCGATAACACCGACGCGTTCTTCGCTATCCTTAGGGCACAACGCAGGTCCAACAGGCGCCACCGTCGGGCCGTCGCCACCTTCGAGCTCGAGAACCCGAATACAACTTGGACCGAAAACGACCCTCGGTGGGATGACATTTGGACGGAGACAACCTCCGACGACGACTGAGACTAGACTAGTAATTTATCTATTTTATTGTAATTTCAATAAAGTCGTTGTCGGTTCTATTAGTTTAAATTTAGTTTATAAAGTCGTTGACGGTTGTTTCTGTTCAATAAAGTGGTTGACACGAAATTTATTACGACTGAACTGGGGGAGGCTTATCTAGGAGGGCCTTTTGTCACGGTTGGTGGCTGCAACCGCGACTAAAGCTGTCGGCAGGATAAGGATGTGTCGGTAACCTTTTGTCACGGTTGGTGGCTGCAACCGCGACTAAAGCTGTCGGCAGGATAAGGATGTGTCGGTAACCTTTTGTCACGGTTGGTGGCTGCAACCGCGACTAAAGCTGTCGGCAGGATAAGGACGCGTGGGTGGACTCACTGCTCGATGAGATAAAGCATGTAGCGCACGACACCCTGTCGAAGGAATAAGACAAAGTAGAAGCGGTGCCGTGCCTATAAAAGGAGCATCGATACGCCTTGCCAAGAAAATCAACAAGCCAAGCACAGTTTCATTCCCATGGATGAAGGAAAGGGTTGGGAAATCTCCCGTGGCGCAGCTTCTCGACGATGTCGTTGGTGCACACGCCCTACGACATCTTCGGAAGCTGCTCCTCGGAAAAATTTCCATGCAAGCCCATGAAAGACTCCTTCTCCTCTAACAGTGTTGGGGAAAGGGTTCTCATTATTACATAAATGTAGAGATTGTCTTGGGAACTATATATGAAGAATACATTATTACATCGCCATCTAGTGTTGTGATCTTCTACGCCGTAGCCATGGAGAATCTTCATCATTTAGCAAGATGCTTGGGTCAATTTTCACCGTGAAGGGCGGAATTTCTTTAAACTTATTATAATCTTCTGACATGTCTGTCTTGTCATCCACTCCCACGATGTTTCTTTTTCCCGAAAGAACTATGTGGCGCTTTGGCTCCTCGGTTGATGTATTCTTTTGTTGATTTCTTTTTCTTGATTTGCTAGACATGTCCTTCACGTAGAACTTGAGCCACCTCGCTGGCTAGGACAAAAGGCTTGTCCAGGTACGCAAGATTGTTGGGATCCACTGTTATCATCCGTACTTATCGTCAATATGTATAGCGCTGAGCTTCACCCATTTGCACCGAAACAAAGGGACCTTAAAAGTGGGACCATAGTCAAGTTCCAATATCTCCTCTATGTATCCATAATATGTGGTGGTCTGCCCATTCTCGTCTTTTGCATCGAAGCGGACACCGCTGTTTTGGTTGGTGCTCTTTTTATCTTGGTCGATCGTGTAAAATGTATTCCCATTTATCTCGTACCCTTGGAATGTACATATGTTTGAAGATGGTAACCTGGCCAACAAGTACAGCTGCTCCACAACATATGGGTCATTAATGAGATGTCTTTGCAACCAACTGCCGAAGGTATTCATGTGTTGACGTGTAATCAAGGACTCGGGCTGGCCCAGGTTTATTTCTCGTAAAACATTCTTATGTTTCTCGATGTACGGAGCCACCAAGCTGGAATTGTATAGAACTGTGTAGTGTGCTTGATTGAAAGAAATCTTGTCCCTGCACACCGTTGCTTTCCTTCCTAGTGTGCCTTTTCCAGTCAGCCTCCCCTCATACCGAGATTCAGGAACACCAATCGGCTTAAGGCCAGGAAGAAAGTCAACACAAAACTCAATGACCTCCTCAGTTCCGTAGCCCTTTGAGATACTTCCTTCCGGCCTAGCTCGGTTATGAACATATTTCTTTAAGAATCCCATGAACCTCTCGAAGGGGAACATATTGTGTAGAAATACAGGACCGAGAATTCTAATCTCTTCAACTAGGTGAACGAGGAGGTGCGTCATAATATTGAAGAAGGATGGTGGGAACAACAACTCGAAGCTGACAAGACATTCGACCACATCTTCCTGTAATCCTGACAAAGTTTCTGGATCCATTACCTTCCGAGAAATTGCGTTGAGGAATGCACATATCTTCACAATGGCTAGTCGAACATTTTCTCGGTAGAAGTCCCCTCAATGCAACCGGAAGCAATTGTGTCATAAGCACGTGACGAGTCATGGGACTTCGAGTTCTGGAATTTTCTCTTCTTCATATTTACTATCCCCTTTATATTCGACGAGAAACCAGACGGAACCTTGATACTGAATAGGGCTTCAAAAAGATCTCCTTCTCTTGTTTGGTAAGAGCGTAGGCTGGCGGGCCCTACAAACTGCCCTGGATGATTGCCGTTTCGTCCTTTATGAAGTTCCTGGTCCTCCCGTGCTTCGGTGTATCTTTTGTCTTTCCATACACGCCCTGAAAACCTAGAATATTCACACAAAGATTCTTGGTCAGGTGCATCACGTCGATTGCAGAGCGGACTTCCAGGACTTTCCAATATTCTAGCTCCCAAAAAATAGATTTTTTCTTCCACATGGGCGCGTGTCCGTCATCGTCGTTCGGAACAGGTCGACTGCCTGGACCCTTTCCAAAGATAACATTTAAATCTTTGACCATGTCAAATATATCAGCACCACTACGGGGGACAGGCTTCGGACGGCGGTCTGCCTCGCCATCGAAATGCTTGCCTTTTTTCCTTGAGGGATGCTTGCGCGGAAGGAAACGACGATTGAACGGGTACACAACTTTTCTGCTTTTTCCCAAATATTTACTTTCAGTCTCATCTAAACAAGTGTGTGCATGCATTGTATCCTTTGTTCGTCTGTCCTGAAATGTTACTGAGAGCAGTCCAATCATTGATGGTTACGAATAGCAACGCTCGTAGGTCAAATTCTTGCTCCGTGTGCTCATCCCACACACGTACACCTGGTTTGGCCCACAACTCCAAAAGTTCATCGACTAATGGTCTTAGGTACACATCAATGTCGTTGCCCGGTTGCTTTGGGCCTTGGATAAGCACTGGCATCATAATGAACTTCCGCTTCATGCACTACCAAGGAGGAAGGTTGTAGATACATAGAGTCACGGGCCAGGTGCTATGCCTGCAGCTCTGCTCCCCAAAAGGATTCATGCCATCTGTACTTAGACCAAAGTATAAGTTCGTTGCCTCACCTGCAAAATCCGGGAACTCTCTCCCGATGTTTCTCCACTGCCGACCATCAGCGGGGTGCCTCAACATCGCGTCTTTCTTACGTTCTTCCATGTGCCATCGCAACAACTTGGCATGCTCTTTGTTTCTGAACAAACGTTTCAACCGTGGTATTATTGGAGCATACCACATCACCTTTGCGAGAACCCTCTTCCTGGGTGGCTCGCCCTCAACATCACCAGGGTCATCTTTTCTGATCTTATACCGCAATGCACCACATATCGGACATTTATTCAAATTCTCGTACTTCTCACCGCGGTAGAGGATACAGTCATTAATGCATGCATGTATCTTCTGCACATCTAATCCTAGAGGGCAGACAAGCTTCTTTGCTTCATATGTACTGACAGACAATTCATTATTTCTTGGAAACAGACTTCTTTAATATTATCATCAATTTCTCAAATCCCGAGTCAGTCACACCGACCTCTGCCTTCCATTTCAGCAATTCCAATATGCTACCCAGCTTTCTATGCCCATCTTCACAACCTGGGTACAACAATTTGTGGTGGTCCTCTAACATCTTGTCGAACCGCAACCTCTCCTTATCCGTGCCACAGTCTCTTCTTGCATCAGAAATGGCCCGACGAAGATCATCATCAACAGGATCATCTGATGCCTGTTCTTCACCTCCTTCTTCTTCATTGCCGTCCATTGCGGTATCATCGCATTCAGAGAACATAGATCGGTACTGCTCATCATTATGTTCTTCTTCATCACCGTCTTCCATTATAACCCCTTCTTCTCCGTGCTTGGTCCAAACATTATAGCTGGACATGAATCCAAACCGAAGCAGGTGGCTCTTAATGTCTCTTGAGCAAGAGTAATCCTTCTCGTTCTTACATTTTAGACATGGACAGCACATAAAACCTTGCTTCGACTTGTTGGCCTCGGCCACAAGCAGGAAAGAATTCACGCCCTCTCCGAAAGCGGGAGCACATCGGTTACCGTACATCCATGGATGACTCATCTGCATCATAAGTACAATTATATATGTATCAGATGCAATCACCTTGCTAAAATTAGTATTGTACGGACTATACATATATATATAGTCGAGAAAATAGTTGCTAACCTTTTAGGATCAAAAAGAGGAGAAATCTTATCAAATAAAACCAAGTGGCATCCCTCTCACAAGCATTCCATCAAACACCTCTTGTGCACATGTAGGAAAAATGAGCTAGCATACACCTCCACCTTCACCACCAAGGAAAAAATGAGGTGGGGGGTGGCTGGCTGCTTGTCTATATATATAGGCATGGCCATTTTGTCGCGGGCCGTATTACAACCCGTGACAAAAGGGGTGCCGACCCCTTTTGTCGCGGGTCGTAATACGGCCCGCGACAAAAGCCTCCACCGGATTCGGAGCGACGTGGCCACCCCATTTGTCGCGGGTGCAGGCGCGCCCGCGACAAATGGCTCCCATGGAAGCCCTATTTTCCACTAGTGGGAATTTGTTTCCTAAAACCAAGCACGCAGATCCAAACAAGAGTAATTAATGGAAATTCACGCAATTAGTTTCCTAAAACCAAGCACAGAGATCAGGTGTTATTAATCATAGTAATTAGGAAATAAATGGCCATGCGCCAGTTTTGGTAGGACATCCTACGCTTCACGTCAAACCAATCCAACGACACTAGAGTAGTCCGATGGGATGCAAATTACCGGTATCCGATTCCTAGCACTGCCCATAAAAAATTGAGCCACGGTGGATTGTATATAAAGGAGACAAGACTTGGAGACTACGAAAACTTGGACTACAATTCTAAACTCTAACAGTCTCGACGCCGGTGCACTGCGGGTTCTGTCCAGAAAAGTGGAGGGTTGTTTTGCAAAGTCCCACTCGCCACACTTATTTCCGGACGGAGCCATCCCCACCATCAAGCACGGCCATGGCCGCCTCGCTCACCGGCGCGGGCGGGGTCAGGACCATGCCGATGTTCGAGGGTGACGTGTTCTTGGGCTACGTCGATGTGTTGCTTCCACCATCATCTGGCGGCAGGGAACCTGTGTTCCGAAAGAACGAGATCCGGATCAGCCGCCGGTCGCCGGCGAGCGACAGGTGCCCACCGCTGGCCGTTCTGCAGGTGATCAGCGCCTACTCCATGCGCTGCAAGATCCAGGAAAGCACGACGTTGGATATTCATCCCAGATCCCCCCTCCTTAACAGCCTGCACTCCACCTGCTGGAACCAACGCATGGTACGTATGCACATCTTCTTTGCCTAGTCGTCTACAGCTTTAATCTACTCCATATATAATCGCTGCCAGATCTTTCGTCGATTTTCCAACTTGTAGGTTTACTATAGTATATATAGGCCTGGAAAATGCATAGCTGAACATGGGGGCATCTACCCCTTTTTTGAAAAGAACGTTTCCAACTGTATCAAAATTACGGAAAAAATTGCACGCCTACATCCCCACGTTCTATGTGCGCACAGAAAGTTACGTAGGAAAATGATTTTTCTTTGCCTGTGGAAAAAAGACAAAAAATTGTCTTGTGAAAAGTTTTTTTTCTAGCACCAAAATTTGTCATTTTACAGAGGCAAAATAGAAAGCTATTTTTCTGACGAAACTATGTGCGCCGTTAAAAAACGGGTGCAGATGCCCCTAGGTTCAGATAGTGCACTCTCCTTATATATTGGATTAACTCACTATTAGATTTCCTTGGCCTGCGATTTTACTTAGCAAGAGGCATTGAGCTGTTGATTTGTTGCACTAGTATGCTTCATTTTATGAACTGGGTGGTGGAGCCTGCAATTTAGGATGCAAAATACTTTTAGAACTAGTTGCGATACAGCTTTACAGTATTGATGCAAAACAAGTCCTATCATAGTAGTATGATACAGTTTGTTTGTTAGGCGAAATAGAGTAGATTAGGGCTGGAATGTATTTTTTGGATGTCATATTATTGGATGACAATGGTATGTCACTGAATATATGACGTTTGCCTTAACAATTACTGCGAGATACCTTTGAATGTCTTTTATACTTCAGCAAGGTCATCTCCTTAGAACCCTAGCAGGTTCTCTTATTCCTTCACTCTTGGTAACATTTCAGATGTAGTATTGGATTTCCATCATTTTAATTAGATTACAGGCTTAGAGTTTATTTTTCTCATTGATTATTGTGGGTTTTAGACCGCTGTAGTGGATGCCGGACTGGAGGAACTTCACCTTGTGGCTATGCAAAGCAAGGTTGAAAAGGGTGTGCCTTGTTTCTGGTGTTGGTCCGCACAAGAAGGGCTTTACGAGACATGCCTTGGGATGCTCAACCAGCGATGCATAGCCATTGTGTTTGATCTCGACGAGACCATCATATTTGCCAGCAACGAGAAAAAATTAGAAACTCACATGGAAGAGATCAAATCAGACCTGAAGAATTCTGAACTTGATGCGGTTACACAATTGGTACTTCAGAATCAACTCTGTAGGGTCTCTAAGGATAATACATTTCTGAAGGATTTTGTACATAAAGGTGCTATCACTGTCGATCATGAGATTGTGAGGAACCAACATGAGAAGGGCATGTTGTATAAACCTGGCGGACTACAACTTGTTCGACCTGTAATCAGGGTCCCGAAAAGGAATGCGGTTCTGACTCGCCTTAACCCAATGGTATGTACGATTTGTTTGGTTGTTCTGCAAATCACCAAATTATTATTTATTATTCTTATAACTTCTAGTTTAATTGCTGTTGAGAAATTAGTTCATCTCATGCTCATGAAAATTAGCAATGTAATATAGATATTGCTTTCGTAGTTAATGAGTATTTATATTATGTAAAAATAATTTTGAACTTCATAAAGAGGTCATATATGTTGTTATTTTGGGCTGGTGTGTTTAGTTTCTAAATCAAAATATTTATGTTTTTGCATATCAATATTAATCTGATGGATGGAAGGTGTATAGTTCAAGTTACGTATATTAAAAGTCAACAAAAAATACACAGTTTTGTTGGAATTGGCTTCTAATATGCGTATAGGGATACAACTTGATTTGGTATAAGAGGAGGGTTAGCTGTTGGACTCAAGTCCCGCGTGTGTGGACCAGTGTAGGTTTAGGGTAGGTCCTCTGTTGCTTAGGTTTTTGGCCGCAGTGCGGTGTTCTGCTCTTTGGTTGTCGAGGGATGTGGGACGTAGTCTGTTCAAGCTGGGATGGTGTAGCGGCGGCGACATCCTTATGGTGGACTTGTGCCCTTGGGCTCCGTCGTTGCGACGACGTTCACTCCAACGTCGGAGCAGAGCTCGGGAGGTTGGTAAAAAGTACGCAGAGACAGTAGTCTGAATTGGTGACAGCTGGAAGATGGTGAATTTTGTGCTAGGTTCGTGGTCAGAGGCTGGAAGATATGGTTTCCTCCTCTGACGTCGAGCAGGGGGTGTCAAATCTGGAGTTGTATGGCGTGTCCAGGGTGCTGCCCCGGTCTGATTCTTTCAACGGCAATGGCTTTGCCTTTGGCAAGCTACTTTGGAGGTCCGTAAAGCTGCACATCAGTGATGGAGCCGCGTCGACCTCAGGTGAAGAGCTGATCTGTCCACTTTTTCTTAGGTGGCTGCTACTGTGGTGCCAGGGAAGGGCAGGTGTTGGTACCTTGTTTAGGGTTTTCTTTGGTCCGGACTGTATTTTTCGTTCCTGGCTGAGCGTTCCTTTGGGAAAAGTTCCGTCGGGTCCGTGTTTTCGTGCCATGTAACTTTATCTTTATTTAATAAATGAGACACGTATTACCAACAGAAAACGCTGTTGGACTTGAGCACTTGTAACCCAGACCTAATGTATATAGACTAGAAGATACTGTCCACAGGTTAGACACGAGATCAAAAGGGGGACGGTTTGGTCGCCCATGGCAAGGGTGGCTGGACAACTGGCGGTTGTTTGGAGACACTATGGATGGCGTTGACGGATGTTTTTTCATTGGATGTGTTATGTCAATGTATACATGAGAATGTGGGATGTTGGCGTTCACAACGAACTATGTTAACAAACATCGCCCTGCCGTCCACTTTTATGCAGTGGTCCGGTCAAGATAATTATAACAGAGTTCAATGGGATCAGTTTACATATGGTGTTGCTACTTCGAGACTAAACCTGATTTAGGGCAATACTTTTTAAAATTTTACAACTTGTGTATTAGGCCACGTACAATGCACAGTGCTTAGAGAGGTGCTTACAAAAATAAACCAAGCATTTTCATAAGCACCAGTGCCTATTTCTATAGAGGGGGTGCTTAGTTAAGCATTTGTCTAGAGCAAATAAGCACCGGTGTTTAGCTAAAAACCGGTTTATTTTCTAAGCACCTCCTATAAGCACCTTGCATTGTACATGCCCTTATGCAGGTCTAACTCCAAACATCATATAGTTATGCAAGCAAGTTTCACAATTCTTTTTTTCGAGAAAACGCAAAAAGCCTTTGCGTTTCTTTTCATTGAATAGAGAGAAAGGGTTTAGTACAAGGGCCTCCTAGGAGGTGAGTGCTGTTATGACAAAAAAAATCAGTGGACATCCCAGGTTGTGGGCAAGATCGCTCTAAGTCATAGTGCTCCAGCCCTGGACCAGAACGCCGCCTCATCCTTGATATTGTCGAGGGTGCGAGAGATGGAGGGGGCGGCGTGGTTGAAGACGCAGTCGTTCCCCAGTTTCACAATTCCAACATAACAACACATGTGCTACTAGCATGTTATGTTATGTAAATTGCGTTCTCTGTTCAACACTACTGATGTATTCCCAACTCATCTTTGTTTTCTAATCCAAGTGTCATTATTATTTTATTAATCTATTAAATAAATAGACCAGTTGTTTTTTGCAATATATGCTTGAAAACATTCTTGTATTTGTTGTATATTACTGTCAATAATTATCCATATCATCTCTTCTTACCTGCTGCAACATTATATGTCGTTCAGGATCCTAGAAGTAGTTATTTTGTAAACATACGGCCTGGCTGGGATAATTTGAAGACTTATCTGAGTAAAACCAGTAGATGGAGAAAATATAAGGTATATGTATGTACAAAAGCTGGAAGACAATATGCTCTCGAGGCATGGAGACTGCTTGATCTAGAAGGCAGCTTGATCAGCTCAGAAGAGATTTCACAGCGTTTAGTATGTGTGAGGCCAGGTAAAATTTTGCGTGAGTATTTACTATTCTTCTTTCATGAGACCCTCATTGGATCAATTCTAAATGCTAATAGCTAGGTTGGATAGGGAGAAGTACGTTGCGTCGTTGATCACTAGCTACCAAGTATTTCTCAAACAGTATTTTTTCCCGACAAGGGGGGTAGCTTGCTTTTCAGGTTAAAAAAAAATCTTTAGCTAGTGTTGCATAGCAGTTTGATAAAAAAAAAAGTTGCAATATTTGTATCATCATGTATGTTGGTTACAAGCACAACTACTAGAACATCCTTATGTACAAGTAAAAGATAAGTTTGTTGATGGATGGAAGACTGATTAACACCGATTATGTTTCTTGTTTGTGCCACATGCACCTTCGTTTTATTTTATTTTGTATTGACTGTTAGGTTCCAAAAAGTCGCTTAAGCGTGTGTTTCAAAAGAGTTCATGCCATCCAAATATGGCGATGGTGATTGATGACCGGATGAATGTTTGGGATGACAAAGATAAACGACGAGTTCATAATTTGCCTCCTTACACTCCATCAGTTTGCCCTGAGGACAAGGTAATTTATATGTATCTGAATTCTTCCCTATTTTAATTTCTGAAGAGAACAAATTGAGACTAGTCTGTGATGTTGCATGTATTTTAACTGAATTGGACTACTCTGACATGTTGCATCTATTTTAACTGATCAGGTGGTCAATGGTTGCTATGTGCTTCAGATTCTAAGAGATTATATATCGGAAGTACATAAAGGATTCTTCAGGTTTATTTAAAATAGATAAAAAATAATACGATACAGCCTAAACACTCAATATTGTATTTATTTTTACTGTCGACTATTTAACAAATGGGTTATATATATCTTGTAGCGAGTTTGATGGGATGCTTCTGAAAAAAGTAGATGAACTAATGTATGAAAATGATGGACTGGATCTTGTATACACTCCAGATGTTGGTGACTACGTAGAACTGACGGTATTTTCTTGCTACCTTTGTATTGCTTGGTCTGTGACTAAGAATCAGACATTCATATTACTCGCTGTTATGTTCCAGAATAACAAGATTGTAGAACACAGTGATTCCCCTATATCACCCAAAAATACAAAGAGTGCTAAAGGGGAGGTGGGAGCAGGAATTAATGGAGAGGTAAGTTTTGCTCAATTCTTTCAGCCTACGTGTTCGCCTTTTTAACTAGAGAAAGAGGTTAGGGATATCTTATGTCATATGATTATCAAATACATTCTTTAGCGGGGATCAAATATGACATCATATGATGATAGGCATTGAAGTTTGTCCAGTCTTTATGGCCTGCCGAACAGATAAATAAATTATAAACCTTCAGACATAATATCTAGTCATGAATATTCAGCTTGAACGGTTACTTTCCAATTAAAATGTTCAATACAAACTGTTCTACCCAAAATATAAGCAAGTGCTCCTTCCGTTTTTAAAATAAGATTTATTAGCATTTGTCTACATTCGTATAACCTTGAATTTTGAATCAGTGCCAGAGTACTCAATCAACCATTGCCACTCCTCTGGTTGTACATCTTCAGGCACATTCGCCAATCTAGCAGCATCAATTTTGTACGCCTTGTATGTGGCGCTTAGAGTTGAACGCCAAGCTCTATATCGCTCATGTGCAACTTTGAGAATTTTCTCCTCAATTACCGGTGTATCTTCCAATGCACATCTGTCCTGTAATGAGTACAACAAATGTCTATGCTTAAACAATGCATTTTCAATGGTAAACTAAATAACACATGTGAAAAGGGTTGTACTCACTATCATATCGACAACAATTTGTCGATGGATGGTAGGGTGAATATCCGCCCACCTTCTCACTCCAATGAGCGGTAACCTTTTTTTTCATCATGAGTACCACGTCATCTACGAATGTACGGTAGTTCATTCCTACTGTACCACCCAAATGCTCAGAGAATGAAATATTAAGCTTTTCTGATCCATTGGCATAACGCTTCTTAGATGCTTTAAAACCCTTGAGAGCACCTCGCCCCTTCTTCTTCTTCTGTCCGCCAGTTTCTACAACCAAAAGCATACAAGAAATATTGTGTTGCTCGGTATTTGATTATAGTAGAATAGAACAAAAATATAAACCAAAATTTGTACCATTCTGTTGTAGTTCACGGTTGCGTCGAGCATGAGATGGCCATTCACCCAGTGCGCACATGTCATTGGCGGACACTGGAGTGTCAGATTGTTCTTCAGTTTCTGCATAAGGTTTAACGGTTGTTAAGATTAAGCAATCTAGGATTTTATGCATTATACAAAATGGTAGAGACTCAAATATTTTTTACCAGATCCTCGCTGGTTTTTGTATGCTGCTATACTTTCCATCCTTGTTACAAGAACAAATCCTTTCTTTACTGAGCGCAAGAACAATTAAAGGAGTTAGCATTATCCTTGTTACAGAATAGTGATTAAGAATTAAGGAAATTGTGTACCTTTTAGAAAGGAGTAATGTGAATCATCTATTTCCTCTGAAGCTTGCACTCGATGTCGATGTTGTTGGGAATGAGCAACTAGTATTCACAGAGGGCCATAAGCCAGTACATGTACATGTGTGACAATGTGCAGGTAAGCCCCTCATACATTGGGGAATAACGGAAAAGGAACTATACAACTCTAACACCCCCCCTCAAACTCATGGTGGATCCACAACACTAAGTTTGGAGAGAAAGAAACCATGCTGTGCTCTAGTTTGGGCCTTCGTGAAGAAGTCAGCAAGCTGAAGCTCTGAAGGCACATAATTAAGAGCCATAACCTGATGTTGCACAGCATGACGCACATAGAAGGCATCAACACCGATGTGTTTTGTGAGCTCATGCTTCACCGGATCACGCGCAATGCTGATGGCACCAGTACTGTCCGATAAGAGCGGAGTCGGAGCATCAGCAGAAACACCAAAGTCCGCAAGTAACCAGCGTAACCAAGTCACCTCAGCCGTCAATAGATCCATCGCTCGCAACTCAGCCTCAACACTCGAACGAGAGACTGCAACCTGCTTCTTGGTCTTCCAAGCAATGAGAGAGCCACCAAGAAAGACACAAGTAGGCGAGAAAGAGACTTGCGATCCTCTGGATCGCTAGCCCAGGTAGCATCTGAGTAGGTCTGGAGCTGTAAGGAGCTGGAGCGAGAAAAGAAAAGCCGACGAGAGATAGTGCCACGAAGATAGCGAAGGACACGAAAAAGATGACTATAGTGGACACTAGTGGGAGCAGCCATGAACTGACTCAGAATGTGGACTGGGTAGGAGATGTCAGGACGTGTGACAGCAAGGTAGACAAGACTCCCAACCAAGTGACGATAGCGAGTCGGGTCCGGAAGAGGATCACCATCAGTGGAACGGAGGCGGACATTGAGCTCCATAGGAGTCTCGACAATGCGCTCATCACCAAGAGCGGCACGAGTGAGAAGGTCCTGAATATACTTCTCCTGGGAGATATAGAAGCCATCAGAGGTAGAGGAAACCTCAAGCCCAAGAAGACGGGCCTTGACAAAGGCAATGTACTTAGGGTCGTCGCCTGTGATGATCATGTCATCAACATAAAGAAGAAGCAGAGTCCGACCACGAGAGGAGGTGTGAACAAAAAGCGCAGGGTCATGGGCGCTAGGGACGAAACCAGCAGCGATGACCACAGAGGCGAAATGCTGAAACCAGGCGCGAGGGGCTTGCTTAAGACCATAGAGAGAGCGCCGGAGACGACAGACCATGCCATCGGGAACAGAGTAGCCAGGGGGTGGCTGCATGTAGACCTCCTCACTTAACTCACCGTTAAGAAAAGCATTATGTACATCAAGCTGAGAGATGGACCAGTGGCGAACAGAAGCAACAACAAGAAGAGTACGAATAGTGGTCAGTGGTCATGTGAGCCACGGGAGCAAAGGTCTCGTCATAGTCACGGCCATGCTCCTGCTGAAAGCCGCGAGCGACAAGGCGAGCCTTGTAGCGCTCAAGAGAACCATCGGAGCGAGTCTTGATCTTGTAGACCCACTTGCAGGTGATGGGACGAACAGAGGAAGGAGGAGTAACAACATCCCAAGTGCCAGTACACTCAAGAGCAGCAATCTCCTCAGCCATCGCTAGCTGCCATTCGGGATGAGCAAGGGCATCCCGATAAGAGGTCGGCTCGAGGGCAACCGAAAGACCGTAGTGAGTGGGAGAATAGCGATCAGGAGGAGGACGAGGACGAGCACGAAGGTGGTGAGTCGACTCGGACGGAGAGGGCATCGCAGCAGAGGTAGAAGGTGTATCAGGAGAAGCAGCATCATCCTCACGGGGACGACGAGAGTAGTGAAAAGGGTAGGGAGGGACGACCGTAGTCAAGGAAGGTGACATGGGAGGGGAAGATGTGGAGGGTGGGGACGGTGGTGAGGGAGGAGAGGGGGGTCTGGCGGGTGGAGGAGGAGAAGGTGGTGAGAGAACCGGCAGAGCAGGGACCGGAGGCGCAGGAGGAGGTGAGTCAGGGAACATGAGAAAAGAGATATCATCCACCGAGAAGGAAGAGGAGGAGGGACGCGGGTAGAAAGGACGGGACTCATCAAAAGTGACATCCCGAGATATGCGCATCCGACGACCAATAGGATCCCAGCACTTATATCCTTTGTGCTCAGGGCTGTAGCCAAGGAAGACACACTCAACCGATTGAGCACTCAGTTTGGTGCGTTCGCGTGGAGCAAGAAGAACATAGCAAACGCAACCAAAAAGACGAAGGGTCGAGTAATCAGGAGTGTGACCAGTGAGACGCTCAAGAGGAATACCACCCTGCAAGGCTGTGGAGGGCTGAAGGTTGATGAGATAGGTGGAAATAGACACAGCCTCGGCCCAGAAGTGAGGAGGAAGAGAGGCAGCGATCATCATCGCACGTGCCGTCTCAAGCAGGTGGCGATGCTTGCGCTCAGCCACGCCATTTTGGGCATGGGCGCCAGGACATGAAAACTGGGCAAGAGTACCCTGCTCAACAAGAAAACCACGCAACAGCTGGGAGATATACTCACCGGCAGAATCAGCCCGAAAGACACGTATAGGTGTCGAAAACTGAGTATGGACCATAGCAGCAAAACGCTTATATATCGAGAGAACCTCGCTGAGAGAAGTCATAAAATAAATCCAAGTGTGGCGAGAGAAGTCATCGATAAAAAGAACATAGTAGTGGTGGCCCCCCTTGGAAGCAAAAGGAGCCGGACCCCATACATCAGAATGGACCAAATCAAACGGACGCTGAGATACAGACGCACTAGTAGGATAAGGTAACTGAGTCTGTTTACCAAGCCTACAACCCTGAAGAGAGACATCTCCTGAGACAGGCCCCAGAAGGCCTCGACGAAGTAAAGATGACAAGCGAGAACCACAAAGATGACCAAGACGATGGTGCCACTGCTGAAAGGAGGCGGTGGTGGAAGCAACAAGCACGCATGGAGCGGTCGATGAAGTGGTGGAAGAAGGAACATGAAGCCAGTCAAGCTCCCAAAGTCCCTGGGAGTCACGGCACCGAGGGCCAGCCCCAACCAGGGCCCGAGTGTGAGTGTCCTGAATAGAACAAGAATCAACATCAAGAATGACCCGACAACCAGAATCAGTGAGTTGAGCAGCGGAAAACAAATTCATGGTAAGACGGGGAACATGAGAAACATCAGGAACGGAAAAGGAGGAAGTAGAAAGAGTGCCACGACTAGCAACAGGGAGAGAAGTACCATCGGCAGTAAGAACACTAACAGGAAGAGGAAGAGGTCGAAGAGAAGAAAGAGAGGAAGAATCAGGAGACATGTGAAAAGAAGCTCCAGAATCCAGAACCCACGAAGATGTACCTGACTGTGGAGAGGAAACAGCAGCGGAGGCAGCAGTACCCGTCGAAGCAGAGCCGGAGGAGACAAGGAGGCGCTGAAGTCTCACTATATCCTGCTCAGTGAAGCCAGTGGTGACAGGCGCGGAGGGTGGAGCACGAGGAGGCACACCCCGCTGCTTCTGGTAGCAGTCAGACTCAAGGTGACCAGACCTCCGACAGTGAGTGCAGAACCGAGGAGGGCGAGAGCAACCTCCACCGCGAGAAGAGCGGGCTCCTCCAGAAGCAGGCACTGGTGTAGGAAGAAGTGGCGGTGCAGGAGCAGTGGGAACTCGAGCAGCAAGAACAGAGGGTGTCCCAAGCAGTCCAGCACCACGCAACCGAGTCTCCTCAGCACGAAGCTCAGTCAGCACCTCTGAGATAGGAACACGGCCTCGAGCAAACAACTGAGCACGACGAGGCTCAAACTCTGGGCGAAGTCGAGACAGGAACTCATGGATCCTCTGAAAGTCCATATCTGAACGCACTGTCCGGCAACACTGACAAGTACCACAGACAACACTGCGAAGAGAGTCAAGCTGGCGCCAGATGGCCGCACTCTGGGTGTAGAACTCATCAACAGTAGAGTCACCCTGCTGAAGATCATGCTCCTGGCGCAACACAGATAAGTATAGAGAATCAACAGAAGGCTGATAGCGCTGACGAAGGTGAGACCACATCTCAGCGACAGTAGCGAGGCCCATAAACTCGAAGCAACCGTGGCTGAACACTCTGCGAAAGAACGGCAGCAGCTCGAGCATCCTCATCACACCACTGAGTAAAGGTAGTCAGACTATCACGGTAGGAGCCAAGAGCCTCTGAATAGGCAAGTACCTGTTCTTCATATGCCTCATCAGCAGCAGCCTCAGCAGACTTGGCTGCATCCCGATCAGCCTGAGTAGCATTCTCAGCAAGGGCCTGTGGCATGGACGGCGGGGTAGGAGGTACAGGAGCAGTGGGGTGCGGCGGACAAGAGACCTCGCCGGTAAGAACACCCCACAGCCGAAGACCACGCATGTGAATGCGCATGAAAGCAGCAAACTCTCCATAGTTGGTACCATGAAAGATCACGGGGCAGCGAGGGATACTGACGTAGCCAGACAAGGATGCCATCTTCCTCTTTCCTTTTTTTTTTGGCAACCCGGATCTGAATCTGGGCAGAAAAATAACGAGCAGCAGCAGCAGCCTTGCGTACGGAGATTCACTCACGTACGGGCCACCAGGATGTGGAATCCAGCAGCAGGCAACGTCTTGCCTTGGTCGGAGCCGTACAGGGCCTGCCGGAGGAGACCAGGGCGGACGGCCGGACGGGGGCGGGGCCGGGCAGATGGATCCGGCCAGATGCAGCCGGGACGAGGCAGCCGGCCTGAGGCGGCCAGGACGGGGCCGGCCGGAGACGGCAGAGGCCGGGGCGAAGCCTGGCCTAGCAGATCCAGCCAAGGACGGCTGGCCGGCGGCGGCTGGGACGGAAAACCCGACGGGGCCGACGGGAGAGCTCGATTTGGAGCTCGAAATCAACCGAAAAAAGAGGCTAAATTTGTTAGGATGAGAGAGGAAGAAGAGTGTGGAGCAGCAACGGCCGGAAAGATCATCGGCGGCGGCGTGGATCGAGCACGGAGTTGCAGCGTGCAAAGAGCTAAACCATGTTGGGAATGAGCAACTAGTATTCACAGAGGGCCATAGGCCAGTACATGTACATGTGTGACAATGTGCAGGTAAGCCCCTCATACATTGGGGAATAACGGAAAATGAACTATACAACTCTAACATATGTATTGTCATCGGTATCCTACCAGCAACATCTTGCGTTGAATTCATCGTTGTGCCCTTGTATTGGTAAAAAATCCGGATTAGAGTCAATTTCATAGTAAACGGCAACAATATGGTAGATCTGGCAACAGAGAACGTTTGATACATATCAACGTTGGAAGACATAGTTTTGCTTCAGTAGTTGAAATTCACATTACTTAAATTTGTACTTAAACATCCAAAACATAGTATGAATGAATTCTTCATACAATTTTCTTATTTAATTTGTACTTATTTTATTTTGGATAAAGTAAACAGTTCTATCACTAGAAATCAAGAACAATATGTAAAATATACGACTTGATCCAAATTAAACTTACTACTTTCCAGGGTGCACAACAACAACACATGTAACATCCAAACACAAACTTTCTACTCACACATATATAGTACTTCCAAATTTACATGCAACATAAAACCTGTTCTGCTAACATAGTACTTCCGAAACACAGACATAGTAGTAGGATTACAAAAGCCAGATGACATAGTAGGTCTTCAGTTCTTCACACATGCATACATATAACATAAACATATATAATAAGACAAGGACATGTTGCTGGAATAGGGACATCTCTTGTCCTAGTCCCAGGACTCCCAGCCACTCTTCCTCTTCTTGCTGTTGTTGGAAGAATCTGCCACCTCCGACTCACTTGGCTGCTAAATGGTCTTCTTCATGGGTCGTGGGAGGTACACTGCCACATTCTGCAGGTGAACCTGTCCCTGGTTCACTAAGCTGATCCTGCGATACAGTTCGGAGGTGATATATCCATCCAAGATAGCGTAGTTCAGGTTCTTCTCTGAAAGTGGCTTCCATTCCCAGTACGAATGCCCTTCGCGTTTCTGCCCGTCATCCTTCATACCTTCCTTCATCTTCAAGTACTTTTTGTGGATGAGCTTCCCAGCCATAGCTGCCATTCCAGCCCTGCCGTTTCTAGCACCTTCAATCTTGTAGATGTCCTGGATGTTGATGTGGTACTGGATAGGAATGTGCAGCCACTCGTTACCAAGCACTCGTCTGTCCCCTTTTATGCCCACCCCAACGAAAGTTATGTTCTTGTTCTGTTTAATATTCTTTAGGCTGCGTGGAACACCTACATATATATCATAACGCAAAAATGTAGTTAACATGGGATTAGGAGCTTGTTTTATATT
Source organism: Lolium rigidum (assembly GCF_022539505.1). Classification (NCBI taxonomy): domain Eukaryota; kingdom Viridiplantae; phylum Streptophyta; class Magnoliopsida; order Poales; family Poaceae; genus Lolium; species Lolium rigidum. The sequence goes on from NC_061514.1 coordinate 143,251,711, forward strand.
ATATATATGCAGTGTAATGAACAATTTAATTAGTTGAACAACTAATTAATAATACGTATAGTACATGCTAAGCACTAATTAAATGTTGGGGAACGAATGTACATTTGCAGATCAATCTAACATGCCAAATGTTGGGGAACTAGTACACATTGCTAAGCACTAAATGTTGGGGAACTAATATACAGGAAGAACTTTGACCACACAAGAAAATTTGCAGATCAATATTGCATGCCAAATACCGTCAGAACAATGGTTGCCAAATTAACAGAGCGGATTTTAATTTTATTGCGCGCATGTGCTGTTCCTAGTTGATACCAAAAATAAATAAATAAAACTCTTGGCACTCTCAAGAACAAAGGTCGGTCGTACTCAGACTTCAAGCAAATTATTTTGGGGAAATGATAGTACCTTATCTTGTGAAAGACGAGCACATGCTCCCTCATGGCGAGCTGCATCACCGCCACCTTCCTCTGCGTGCCGTTGTACTCGAGATCTAGGCCGACGAACTTGATCTCCTCGTCCGCGAGCCAACGCACGTACTTCTCGAGGATTAGATCCATGGTTGCGGCCTCGTTCGTGTACACTTCCTCAATCCATGTCGCGCCGTGAGCATGCACATAGCGGTCTCCTTTCTTGCCTGCGGCTGCCGTGGTTTAGCGAATCGGGGTGATTTTTTTAGGGTTTGTTGTATCTAATCAGGCGGGTAGCGAAGCGGGCGGGGCGATTTTTAGTGGTTTTTCCTAGCGGAGATTTTCCTAGGGTTTACTGTCTAGCGATTCCTAGCGAAGCGGGGTTCTATGTGATATGAATTTTATGTTCTCTTTTCTCTGTTTGAGATTCAAACTAGATGCTCCTATAGTTCTCTCCTTTTTTTTACTGCATATGTTTGTTATTACAGTTCAATTAATTGTCTATCATCTAATTGTTCACTGTTTATAAGGAATTTATAACTGCTAGTGCAAATGTTGCAACCTGAACCTAAGCATCCCAACTTAGTTTTAACGTGTAATAGGTTTCATAATTCGCAAATGTTGCAATTTATCATCATTAATTGTTCATTGTTTATCTATCAGTGCTATTATAATTATCTATCATCTAATTGTTCACTGCTTATTAGGTTGACACCATGGACCTCCATGAAGTTTCCATCTTGGTCGCAGCCAAGAAGATCAAGATCGCTGACACCATCGACATTAGCTCATCCTCCGAAGGTGATGGTGCTGCAGCAAAGGATCATGTTGTTAAGCTTGGGGAAGAAGGTGATGGTGCTGCAGCTAGTGATCTTCATGCTAGTGCTGGTGCACCGGTTCATCTAGATGATGCTGCTGCTGCTAGACTTTCTGCCAAGCTGACTCGCCGAGGTAAAATATACCATGGAGCATATTAATTATAGTTGCAGGATAGGTAAAATGTAGGCCTGGCCGTTTGGCATGATAGTAATTTGGATGTATATTCAGGGAATTTTTCAGTTCCTATCTGTCTTCAATTTTAGGAAAACTTTGTTGCCGAACTATATGCCTTAATTAATCCTTGATTTCCTTAATTATATGTAGGTCCCAGGATAAAGGGAGGTCAGACATTTGACAAGTATTGCGTGTTTCCCAACCTAGTGGAAATGTACCCTGAACAACTTGAAGCCCTGAAACATCAAGTTCGTGAAACGCGCCCCGCAATTCCTTTCTATGTGTGCACTATAAAGGGTGCAAGTACTCTGAGAGGCAAATCCAAAATGGTAAATAATCTTAAGGATGTTTTTGCATATTTATGACAATGACTACATCTGAATGAATTTTTGCATCTTATAATTAATCTGCAGTACTTCACAAGGAAGTTTACCCAGAAATACATCTTGAAGAATATGAACCTTCCAGCTGATGATGTGGAAGTCTCTTTCAAGAATGGATCTTCTGTGCAAGTGAGGATGATCATGGGCAAAGGGAAGAATAAAGGCGCCATGATCACAACTAATCTGGAGAGTTGTGGTGCAGGACACCAACATGAAGGACAATGATATATTTGTGTTTTGGTTCCGCTCCAATGGTCGTCTCAAGTTACTTGTTAGGAAGCTCAAGAAATGAGCTAGCAGCAGGCTGGATGTTGTGGTATCCTGCATTCGACTGTGCTGGGCCTCTGGTATGTACTGTGCGCAATATGATGCCACTGTGTGATGTTTAGGTGAAAAGTTTTCTGAAATTGTGGGAAGTGACTACTAAATGGCTCCTGAAGTGCTCAAGAGAAACTATGGACCTGAAATAGACATATGGAGTGCTTATGTTATCTTATATATATTGCTATGCGGCCTCCATTTTTTGTTGGTACTTTGCCTTCTCTCTATGGAAGTCTTTTATAATTAGCTTTGGTCTAGTGCAAATGGTCTTGGCTTTATTGTAGAGACTGGACAAGGAGTTGCAGAAGTTGTACTTCATGGAAATATAGATTTTAAGAGAGAACCCTGGCCCCATGTTTCTGTTAATGTTGGTTGGACAGATGATTCAGACTGGTCCGGAAATCAGGCCTTGACTACTTGATTGTTGTACTCACCTTGACTACTTGATTGGTTAGTTTCTTCTCATCACTAAGAATTGCTTCAAATTTACGACTACTTGATTGGTTAGTTTCTCTCATCACTAAGAATTGCTTCCAATTTACTTTAATGTATGTATGGAGAAACCAAACTGATTTGAAGTGTGGACTTGTATCGTGCAGTAGCTTCATGCATTTAATTTCCTAAACAAAAAGGAAGTAGATATCTTCTGATTTTTGTGTTGACACCAATAGGCTCCGTGCATTCAAAGTTCAAGGACCAATAAGAACAGTCCAAAAAGCTGAAATTCGTAGGATGGATTGGCAAAGAGATGATTAGATCAAGTTTGTTTATTGTTCTTACTGTGCCCAGAGTCTTTGTGCACTGAGGAATCTCCTGTGTATGCAATAGGCAATAGGCAATAGGCATGATGAAAATCAAATTCCTGTGAATTACTGTAGTTAAATGTGACTCAAATTGTTTGGTTGACACAATTCCTTGCATGATGAGCACGTCAGGATGCATGCTCTCAGATTCGTGATTTGTGCCTTTCGCATCACATGACACGCATCACTCACTTACGCATCCATTATGGTTACTAAATATTTTGCATCCGTCTTAAATGACATCACAACACATTATTTGTTCTGAGGCTTACGCATCCATTATGGTTACTAAATATTTTACATCTGTCTTAAAGGACGTCACAACACATTATTTGTTCCGAGGCAATTTTACTTTGTGCTGATCAATATTCTCTGTACTCCAACAACTGATGTTTGCTTAATATGGTCAATGATGTGAGCTCTGTTGCTTCATTTGCAACTACAGATCCTTGCTTAATATATTTCTAGAAAGAAATTGTAGATGCCTTGCTGAGAAAGTACAAATTTATTTTCCAAGCAAATACTGTACGATTTTGAAGAAAACAAAGGTGAGGGCAGTAAGTAGCATAATTAGGAGATCTCAGTAAACTTATTTTGTGGGACATTGCTCCTCATTTTGAAGCAGTATCGTAGTTTCTTGTACTTTTTTCTTGACACTATTAGCATTGTAGATTATCCTTGAAGCAATATCATGCTTTTAATCTTACTGCTTTTGAACCACATGTACATGATTTGGCTGGTGTATTACTGGTACAATAGAATGTGATACAAAATTTTCTGAATAGTTGAAGATGGTACTTAGTCTTTTCTATGTGCTAAATGAGTATTTGGGTGTTTCTATCTATTGTAATGGTTGCTTCTTATTTCTTCCCATTGGTGCCACTGGGTTAAGTACTGATTATCAGTACATGAGTGGTTGAAATTTATTCATAACTGGTTGAAACAACCTGGTATAACCTTTAACTTTGGGAAATCTGAGTCTCTTTTTTCATTACGCAGTTTTCTGGCACCTGAATATGCCAATAGGTGGGTAAATTACTGAGAAGTCTGATGTCTACTAATTTGGGGTAGTTCTAGTGGAACTTGTCACTCGGCGCAAGGCTGTCGATATCGACATTAACAGACCGAAGGGACAACAGTTCCTAAGCGAATGGGTAAGTTCACCTCATAATTAGACCATTATTACCACTGAAATCTCTTTCTGGATCTCTTTTTGCTGGTTAATATGAATATGATAGTTTATCACAGTAGTTGGCTCCATGTGATTGGTGTTGTTGTAGTAACTGAAAATTTGATTTCTCAACCTTATCTGATGGAGTACTTAAAATAATCATTTGTTCATTTCAATATGAGTACTTAAAATGCTTGAAGTTAATTGGTTTTACCAGCTTGTGCCCATAATTTATGCACTTTGTTCAGTATTGTCAAACATTTGGAGTAATGGTTTAGGGTTGCAGATCTCTCCGGTAGATAGCCAGGACATCAAAAGCCAAGTAGTACTGTAGCAGGAAAGAAACCGGATATTCAAAACGGGTGGTGGGTAAGTAGTACTGTAGCAGGAAAGAAACCGGATATTCAAAACGGATGGTGCCCAAAAATTTTTTTTCTAAATGTCAAAAAATAAGGACATATGTAAGATTCCTGAACAAACCTACTGCTTAGATTAATTACCGGTTAGGTATAGACTTTTTTAAGAAAGTGAATGGTGCGAATTTTGATTTTCCATATAATCAATCCAAAATAAGGACATATGTATGATTCCCAAATAAACCTACTGCTTAGATTAATTACCGGTTAGGTATACACTTTTTGCCACACAAATTCAGAAGTTTAAGTAATATGATTGATCCCAATGTAGGAATCTACAGAACTTTCAGATGAAAAAAAACTAGAACACCAATGAGATTTTTGGATGGGAGTCACAAGCATTAATGCAATGTTAAGTTCGCCAAACCTACGAATTAAACAGGCAAGGGGTTTTCTTAAAAGTTATAAAAATATGCATTACTATTCAATTGAAGGGGTGAGGCAAGTTTCATGCTAGGTGGTCAACTTCAGTTTGTAGCCTGCATATTCTATTGCTTTTAATTAAAAGCATTATAACTAACTTATGTATTTTTATTTTCTTTTTATACATCACAGATGATTTTGTATTAGAACAATATGAAACAGAGATATCAACTGAATCAACCCCATTTGCCGTTTCACTTGCAAGACACCTACACACTGTTGTTTGGTTCTGCGATGTATGGAGCATTTTGGTGTTCTCATTACAATGAGCAAAAACTGGTACAAGATCTTTCATCTTCTTAATATCCTTGCTGATGTGCTGAGCAAAATCTCCCATAACGAAGTTGAACAAAATCACCCTAAGAAATTATTTCCATTATTTTGTAATTAGATCTTCACTCTTTGGTATGCCGCCTACAATTCTCTACTCAGAATTTTCGCTTTAATACAGACCAAAAAGTGCTAAATATGCAAGTCTTGACGCTAAAAGATTTATCATCCCAAGATTCAACTGGAAGGTTCTTGTGTGTGCTGCTCGAATATGGAAGTGTAGGCATCAGAAAAACAAAGCAGAACTTATATGAGCTAGAGTTTATTGTCGATGAGGTACTGTTTTATGATCTGAAACATTGTATTGAACTACCTTGCATTGTGCGCTCCCATGTTGTTTTCCCTCTTTTTTTGTCCCTGGTTAATATAGAACGTTGCGTTCGTGGACGAAGATAAACCGATTCTTCTATATCTGGTTATCTTCTTGCATATCATAATTGTTTTCATAGCATTACACTTATACTCATGTTTCCTGTTTTGTATGATTTATTTAACCTTGTGATCCCATAGCAGTGAATAATTTTCGTCTGCTAATTCATAAGTATGCCTAATCTTTCGAATTACACTTTTCTTGCATTTTGTATTAAGATCAATGGATGCTCCTATATCTGAACTTTCCTTTCGCATAAAAAATATTTTTTTTGCCACCACCCTGAAACTTATATTTCTTGCAATATATAAATTATCTTACCTTGCAACCTCACAAAGTAATAATTTTCATGCAAACCAATTCGTGAATTTACACGATCTTCTGAATTATATTTTGCATACACTTTATACTAGCTAGCATGGAAACCTCCTCAACCATGTTTTTCGTCTTTTTATATTAATCAGAGTTGTTAAGTTATTTGAATGTTCTTTTACCCCTGGTTGTTCTTTTTTATTTTTTAAGACAGATAATGTTAGAAAGATGCTTCCGAGCTGTTTAGACGAGTTTCTGAAGTCAACTACTTATTTCACGTTATCAACATAGAACACAGTTCAGTTTAATAGAACCATGCATTGAACATATTTTTTTTCCTAGGTAACATGCTATCATTTCCAAGCCGGTTGTTACCTCTGATATTATTTTCTTTTTTTACGCATGTGTCCTTATAATAGTCTACTAAATAAACTTTTCTTGAGGCTACAATGTAAGTTGCCCGCTTCTAAAAGGTGCCAGATATATGAGCTTTGGCATAGGAAGTTGTCTTTTTTGTTACTTAGATCTAGGGATCTATTATTGATTTCTTGGAATTCAATGTTTGGAAGTTCTCTATTTTTTCATCTACAAATATATTCAGCTTTATGACCTCTGAAGTAGTTTTAAAAAACATGTTCTTACTAAGTCTGAGTTGCTTCCTTGCTTATAATGGACAAGTTCAGGCTGAAGATCAAAGAAGAAGCACATATCAGGTGTGCCACCAAGGAGTAGGTTATCCCCGACACGGTTGGCAAAGGCATGGAAATTAGCCTCCTTTTCTCTGACAAAGAAGAGGTGACTCTGGTAAATACTGATTGCCCTCCAAGTAGAAATAATAAGGTTTTCCAAAAATTGTGTTCTATGTTTTTACGTCCCAGTTACCAAGTGTAATGTGCATACGATGGCTTCCAAGGATTGCATAGTCAGTTTTTATCTTTGATGGTGTAATAAAAGTTGCGACGAGATCCCATACATGTACCACATGCATCAACATTGTTGCTTTTTCTTTTTGCGAATTCATCTACATTGTTGCTTGATAGATGATTTATCTGACAACTTGGACAGAAATAATGCTGCGATGAACGAGCATTCAATCAAAAGTATGCGTCCACTCTAAAAATACCACTTATTATTCTTTAACTCACAGACACATGTTGGGCGCGGCGTGCCGCCGTGCCAGTAGTTTGCTAGTTAAAACTTAAAAGGCTACCTCATCTCATGCCATGACTTCTCCAATAATTCAAGATTCATTGCCAGTACTTAGGTGTGGCGTACTCAAAACTTCAACCGCTGCCAAGTGATCAGATTACTCTTCTTGTACATGGTAATCCTCAAGGCTATGGATCTTGTAAAAAAATGATCTTGTGTCGACAGTAGTTTATAACGTTTTACAGTAGAACAAAAAGTAGTCAAGCAAAAGTCAGTTGGCATGTAAAATGTAAACGAAACATGAGAATATCAGCAGATACTGGCCAGCTCCAGACTGAAACCCTAACACAGATCGATAAATTATGTTTTACATACTTCTGGGGTAGACAGTCAGATATGCAAGGTTGGAGTTACAGCCATAAGGGAATAAACATTAAGGGAAAAATTTATTGGCTTTTACCATTAAGCTATGCAAAGCAATAGCAGGTAAGGCAACCAACCAACGCACAAAACAAAATATAGGTGCTGGCAGGAACATGTACTGGAAATCAATGGTTTGTTTCTTATATCGCTCATCACGAAGTGCACTCTTTCCATCATGACATGCATGATTCAAGACTAAAGCTGAATGGAGTCTAGGTCTGAGATTTGTAGGATCTCCTTAGTATCTTAAATGGTGAATCACTTAAGGTCACATGCAACTTTATCTACTCAATAAGGACAGTCAAGATTGCATTCGAGATCGGTCTCTCTCTGATAGGCTGCCTCAAATGATCTTTGGAATCTGTTCACCAGGCAGCAGAGGCTCGCATAAATCGCCTATGAAAGTATCCCAGCATGCGAACCAATCCCAAACGAAAAAAGTAAATGTATCACATATAACCGTTCAGAGTGGTTATAGAAAAGCGTATTGTTGTGATAGCTGAGGAAATGCCTTTCTTCTTGAAATTATGGACTGTATACCTCCTGGCCTGGTCGTTTGACTGGCATGTATATATAATATTAAACAGGTGAAAAGTGTTTGCAACTTCATTTTCGTTCTCCTTAAAACAGTAAGGTTTGGGAGTTGAAATGGAAACTATATATATCCTTAGTGCATTGAACTTACTTCCATTCCTGAGTTGATATTGAAACTATATCCTTAGATCATCGAACTTGCTTTCATTCCTGGGAGATGAACTGGAAATATTGTCCTCGGTGCATAGACCTGACATTTATTTGGTTCATTCATACGTTCATCGTTTAGGATTCTGACCATAGTGACTGAGAAACATATTCGTGAATTTTAAATTTGTGTGACATGAAACACCTTTCTCTTCTGTGTTCAAATTTGTGAGATTTGCTGATGCAGATTTTTTTTATCAGTCGCAGTTTCTCTCTACAATTGCATAAGCTGCTGCTATGGTTCTTGAAATGACACGATTGTCTGCATCTAAAACACACTAGTGATGTACCAATTATTCTAATGAAGAGTATATGTATAAGGTGATGAGAGATTAAAAAATATTGTGAGTTTGTGTAGTATTGTAGTTTTGGAATGTCCTAATCCGATGTTGGAATTTAATTCTCAATCAAAAATATCAGGTTTTGAACATTTCTGTTTGATGTGTAATGCTTCTCATTATCGGTTGCCATTTTTTTAAAAATCACAAATGTCGTATCTTAATAATACCCAGAATATTATTGCTCGAGTTATGTCGATGACAATCTCACTTTTTTTTATTTTGCAAGGAGGTGATTTTAAGAACAACTTGTGATGCGGAGTCCTCTTTATTATCATTAACCTATGACAGCAATATGGTCTTGCATCTGACATGGCTGTGTTTATTCTTTTTAAGAGGAACGTAGCCCAGCCAGTGAGCATGGTGTGTTCCATGTACTGTTGGGGTGATTTGCTATGCCATCAAGGCAATCAGTCGATGATAAGTATTCACAATGTTATTTCGTGAGGATTCAAGTTTGTTTTAATTTGGTTAATAGTCTATTTGAGTACTACAATTTGAGTAATAAATTATTCACTTTTATCGGTGTACATAAGTGTTTCTATATGGTGTTAGTTAAGTAAATGCAAATAAAATTAATTACTTTTTACCAACAAATAAAGTGTGTGGCAGCAATGTAGTAGTTGCATCTTGCAGTTGCGCAGTCGTGCAACGTCATCTAGTAGTCATAAAACTAAGCTTGCTGGCCGGCCGGGCATCATAGTGTTCATCTTCACAAGTGCGCACTCGACACGTCCACTCCCTACGGCGTTTAGGGTCCACACAGCGCCGGTCCTGAGATTTTGAGGGCCCTGGGCGAGAATAAAATTTCGGGCCTTAATATAGACATCACGATAGCAATAATGAATATATACGTAAAAAACGTTTTGCAAATAACATTTAAATACATCCAAACATAATAGCATATCTACTAATTTATATATATTACCTTAAAATTTTCTTGTAGCCACCTCTTTTGCTCTTTTCCTTTTAGCGTGAGGACCCTTTCTCAACGAAGACGATTCGACGAACTGACCATAAAAAATTCAGAATTAGAGGAAAATTATTTGGAAATAAAAGAGTGTGTTACATGAGCAGTCGTGAACGGTTACCGACGGCGGACGGCAATGGGATCGCTGATCAGTGCGGGCAGCCGACAGTGTTGTGCGCGGTGCACCGCTCGCTACGTCTATGGGGTGGTTAATGCGAGAGATGATCTCCATGAGATCGATCCCTGCCGGAAGAAGTGCGAGGTGGAGAAAAGTTCGTGAACTACTCTCAATCAAGGCTGCGTGGAATACGAAGCGAAGTACGAAAGTAGCTAACTAATCATCTACTCCCCAGATCGATGGATCGGTTCTGGCGTTATTATTTAGACTTTTAATGCAGCACGTCAAGGTTCTCTGGTCAGGCCACATGCTTTTTTTCCAGCTAAACATAGTTAGATAGGCTCATATATATACATGTACATATATCTAGGATTGGGCCCCCAGATTTTTGGGGCCCTGGGCGGCCGCACACCCTGCCCACCCATCAGGGCCGGCCCTGGGTCCACACTCAACATGCATAGAACCAGTGGGCATCAATGCACGATGCAGAGCAAAGCACGAGATCTAGTCTGCCATGTACTCAACAAAAGGGGTGTTTGTTGCTACTGTACAGTACTCTTGCGTGCTATTGCTACAGTTCACTGAAGTTGGCTTGGGACGTGCTACGATCCTGCCTACGCTACTGCTGAACATGCATAGAGTGGGCATCAATGAAACCGATCTTGGACAGGTAGCATTAAAACTTAAAAGGCTACCTCATCTCATGCCATGACTTCTCCAATAATTCAAGATTCCTTGCCAGTACTTAGGTGTGGCGTACTCAAAACTTTAACTGCTGCCAAGTGATCAGATTACTCTTCTTGTACGTGGTAATCCTCAAGGCTATGGATCTTGTAAAAAAATGATCTTGTTTCGACAGTAGTTTGTAACGTTTTACAGTAGAACAAAAGGCAGTCAAGCAAAAGTCAGTTGGCATGTAAAATGTAAACGAAACATGAGAATATGAGCAGATATCGGCCAGCTCCAGATCGAAACCTTAACACAGATCGATAAATTATGTTTTACATACTTCTGGGGTAGACAGTCAGATATGTAAGGTTGGAGTTACAGCCATAAGGGAATAAACATTAAGGGAAAAATTTACTGGCTTTTACCATTAAGCTATGCAAAGAAATAGCAGGTAAGGCAACCAACCAACGCACAAAACAAAATATAGGTACTGGCAGGAACATGTACTGAAAATCAATGATTTGTTTCTTATATCGCTCATCACGAAGTGCACTCTTTCCATCATGACATGATTCAAGACTAAAGCTGAATGGAGTCTAGGTCTGAGATTTGTAGGATCTCCTTAGTATCTTAAATGGTGAATCACTTAAGTTCACTTGCAACTTTATCTACTCAATAAGGACAGTCAAGATTGCATTCGAGATCGGTCTCTCTCTGATAGGCAGCCTCAAATGATCTTTGGAATCTGTTCACCAGGCAGCAGAGGCTCGCATAAATCTCCTATGAAAGTATCCCAGCCTGCGAACCAATCCCAAACGAAAAAAGTAAATGTATCACATATAACCGTTGAGAGTGGTTATAGAAAAGCTTATTGTTGTGATAGCTGAGGAAATGCCTTTCTTCTTGAAATTATGGACTGTATACCTCCTGGCCTGGTCGTTTGACTGGCATGTATATATAATATTAAACAGGTGAAAAGTGTTTGCAACTTCATTTTCGTTCGCCTTAAAACAGTAAGGTTTGGGAGTTGAAATGGAAACTATATATATCCTTAGTGCATTGAACTTACTTCCATTCCTTAATTGATATTGAAACTATATCCTTAGAGCATCGAACTTGCTTTCATTCCTGGGAGATGAACTGGAAATATTGTCCTCGATGCATAGACTCGACCTTTATTTGGTTCATTCATACGTTCATCGTTTAGGATTCTGACCATAGTGACCGAGAAACATATTCGTGAATTTTAAATTTGTGTGACATGAAACACCTTTCACTTCTGTGTTCAAATTTGTGAGATTTGCCGATGCAGGTTTTTTTATCGATCGTGAGTTGCTCTCTACAATTGCATAAGCTGCCGTTATGGTTCTTGAAATGACACGATTGTCCTGCTATCTAAAACACACTAGGGATGTACCAATTATTCTGATGAAGAGTATATGTATAAGGTGATGAGAGATTAAAAAATATTGTGAGTTTGTGTAGTATTGTAGTTTTGGAATGTCCTAATCCGATGTTGGAATTTAATTCTCAATCAAAACTATCAGGTTTTGAACATTTCTGTTTGATGTGTAATGCTTCTCATTATCGGTTGCCATTTTTTAAAAATCACAAATGTCGTATCTTAATAATACGCAGAATATTAATGCTCGGGTTGTGTCGATGACAATCTCTCTTTTTTTATTTTGCAAGGAGGTGATTTTAAGAACAACTTGTGATGCGGAGTCCTCTTTATTATCATTAACCTATGACATCAATATGGTCTTGCATCTGACATGGCTGTGTTTATAAGAGGAACGTATCCCAGCCAGTGAGCATGGTGTTCTATGTACTGTTGGGGTGATTTTCTATGCCATCAAGGCGATCAGTCGATGATAAGTATTCACAATGTTATTTCGTGAGTATTCAAGTTTGTTTTAATTTGGTTAATAGTCTATTTGAGTACTACAATTTGAGTAATAAATTATTCACCTTTATCGGTGTACATAATTGTTTCTATATGGTGTTAGTTAAATAAATGCAAATAAAGTTAATTACTTTTTACCAACAAATAAAGTGTGTGGCAGCAATGTAGTAGTTGTATCCGGCAGTTGCGCAGTCGCGCAACGGGTCATCTAGTACTGATAAAACTAAGCTTGCTGGCCAGCCGGGCATCATAGTGTTCATCTTCACAAGTGCGCACTCGACACGTCCACTCCCTATGGCGTTTAGGGTCCACACTCAACATGCATAGAACCAGTGGGCATCAATGCACGATGCAGAGCAAAGCACGAGATCTAGTCTGCCATGTACTCAACAATACGGGTGTTTGTTGCTATTGTACAGTACTCTTGCGTACTATTGCTACAGTTCACTGAAGTTGGCTTGGGACGTGCAACGATCCTGCCTACGCTACTGCTCAACATGCATAGAGTGGGCATCAATGAAACCGATCTTGGGCAGGCAGCATTAAAACTGAAAAGGCTACCTCATCTCATGCCATGACTTCTCCAATAATTCAAGATTCTTTGCCAGTACTTAGGTGTGGCGTACTCGAAACTTCAACCGCTGCCAAGTGATCAGATTACTCTTCTTGTACGTGGTAATCCTCAAGGCTATGGATCTTGTAAAAAAATGATCTTGTGTCGATAGTAGTTTATAACGTTTTACAGTAGAACAAAAGGCAGTCAAGCAAAAGTCAGTTGGCATGTAAAATGTAAACGAAACATGAGAATATGAGCGGATATCGGCCAGCTCCGGATCGAAACCCTAACACGGATCGATAAATTATGTTTTACATACTTAAGGGTAGATAGTCGGATATGCAAGGTTGGAGTTACAACCATAAGAGAATAAGCATTAAGGGAAAAATTTACCGGCTTTTACCATTAAGCTATGCAAAGCAATAGCGAGGTAAGGCAACCAACCAACGCACAAAACAAAATATAGGTGCTGGCAGGAACATGTACTGGAAATCAATGGTTTGTTTCTTATATCGCTCATCACGAAGTGCACTCTTTCCATCATGACATGATTGAAGACTAAAGCTGAATGCAGTCTAGGTCTGAGATTTGTAGGATCTCCTTAGTATCTTAAATGGTGAATCACTTAAGGTCACATGCAACTTTATCTACTCAATAAGGACAGTCAAGATTGCATTCGAGATCGGTCTCTCTCTGATAGGCTTCCTCAAATGATCTTCGGAATCTGTTCACCAGGCAGCGGAGGCTCGCATAAATCGCCTATGAAACTATCCCAGCTGCCGAACCAATCCCAAACGAAAAAGTAAATATATCACATATAACCGTTGAGAGTGGTTATAGAAAAGCTTATTGTTGTGATAGCTGAGGAAATGCCTTTCTTCTTGAAATTATGGACTGTATACCTCCTGGCCTGGTCGTCTGACTGGCATGTATATATAATATTAAACAGGTGAAAAGTGATTGCAACTTCATTTTCGTTCGCCTTAAAACAGTAAGGTTTGGGAGTTGAAATGGAAACTATATATATCCTTAGTGCATTGCATTGAACTTACTTCCATTCCTGAGTTGATATTGAAACTATATCCTTAGAGCATCGAACTTGCTTTCATTCCTGGGAGATGAACTGGAAATATTGTCCTCAGTGCATAGACCTGACCTTTATTTGGTTCATTCATACGTTCATCGTTTAGGATTCTGACCATAGTGACCGAGAAACATATTCGTGAATTTTAAATTTCTGTGACATGAAACACCTTTCTCTTCTGTGTTCAAATTTGCCGATGCAGGTTTTTTTATCAGTCGCAGTTGCTCTCTACAATTGCATAAGCTAGTGCTATGGTTCTTGAAATGACACGATTGTCTGCTATCTCAAACACACTAGGGATGTACCAATTATTCTAATGAAGAGTATATGTATAAGGTGATGAGAGATTAAAAAAATTGTGAGTTTGTGTAGTATTGTAGTTTTGGAATGTCCTAATCCGATGTTGGAATTTAATTCTCAATCAAAACTATCAGGTTTTGAACTTTTCTGTTTGATGTGTAATGCTTCTCATTATCGGTTGCCATTTTTTTAAAATCACAAATGTCGTATCTTAATAATACGCATAATATTATTGCTCGAGTTGTGTCGATGACAATCTCTCTTTTTTTATTTTGCAAGGAGGTGATTTAAGAACAACTTGTGATGCGGAGTCCTCTTTATTATCATTAACCTATGACAGCAATATGGTCTTGCATCTGACATGGCTGTGTTTATTCTTTTTAAGAGGAACGTAGCCCAACCAGTGAGCATGGTGTTCCATGTACTGTTGGGGTGATTTGCTATGCCATCAAGGCGATCAGTCGATGATAAGTATTCACAATGTTATGTCGTGAGGATTAAAGTTTGTTTTAATTTGGTTAATAGTCTATTTGAGTACTACAATTTGAGTAATAAATTATTCACCTTTATCGGTGTACATAAGTGTTTCTATATGATGTTAGTTAAATAAATGCAAATAAAATTAATTACTTTTTACCAACAAATAAAGTGTGTGGCAGTAATGTAGTAGTTGCATCCGGCAGTTGCGCAGTCGCGCAACAGGTCATCTAGTAGTCATAAAACTAAGCTTGCTGGCCGGCCGGGCATCATAGTGTTCATCTTCACAAGTGCGCACTCGACACGTCCACTCCCTACGGCGTTTAGGGTCCACACTCAACATGCATAGAACCAGTGGGCATCAATGCACGATGCGAGCAAAGCACGAGATCTAGTCTGCCATGTACTCAACAATAGGGGCGTTTGTTGCTACTGTATAGTACTCTTGCGTGCTATTGCTACAGTTCACTGAAGTTGGCTTGGGACGTGCTACGATCCTGCCTACGCTACTGCTCAACATGCCTAGAGTGGGCATCAATGAAACCGATGTTGGACAGGCAGCACTAAAACTTAAAAGGCTACCTCATCTCATGCCATGACTTCTCCAATAATTCAAGATTGTTTGCCAGTATTTAGGTGTGGCGTACTCAAAACTTCAACTGCTCCCAAGTGATCAGATTACTCTTCTTGTACGTGGTAATCCTCAAAGCTATGGATCTTGTAAAAAAATGATCTTGTGTCGACAGTAGTTTATAACGTTTTACAGTAGAACAAAAGGCAGTCAAGCAAAAGTCAGTTGGCATGTAAAATGTAAACGAAACATGAGAATATGAGCAGATACTGGCCAGCTCCAGACTGAAACCCTAACACGGATCGATAAATTATGTTTTACATACTTCGGGGTAGACAGTTAGATATGCAAGGTTGGAGTTACAGCCATAAGGGAATAAACATTAAGGGAAAAATTTATCGGCTTTTACCATTAAGCTATGCAAAGCAATAGCAGGTAAGGCAACCAACCAACGCACAAAACAAAATATAGGTGCTGGCAAGAACATGTACTGGAAATCAATGGTTTGTTTCTTATATCGCTCATCACGAAGTGCACTCTTTCCATCATGACATGATTCAAGACTAAAGCTGAATGGAGTCTAGGTCTTAGATTTTTAGGATCTCCTTAGTATCTTAAACGGTGAATCACTTAAGGTCACATGCAATTTTATCTACTCAATAAGGACAGTCAAGGTTGCATTCGAGATCGGTCTCTCTCTGATAGGCTGCCTCAAATGATCTTCGAAATCTGTTCACCAGGCAGCAGAGGCTCGCATAAATCGCCTATGAAAGTATCCGAGCCTGCGAACCAATCCCAAACGAAAAAGTAAATATATCACATATAACCGTTCAGAGTGGTTATAGAAAAGCTTATTGTTGTGATAGCTGAGGAAATGCCTTTCTTCTTGAAATTATGGACTGTATACCTTCTGGCCTGGTCGTTTGACTGGCATGTATATATAATATTAAACAGGTAAAAAGTGTTTGCAACTTCATTTTTGTTGGCCTTAAAACAGTAAGGTTTGGGATATGAAATGGAAACTATATATATCCTTAGTGCATTGAACTTACTTCCATTCTTGAGTTGATATTGAAACTATATCCTTAGAGCATCGAACTTGCTTTCATTCCTGGGAGATGAACTGGAAATATTGTCCTCAGTGCATATACCTGACCTTTATTTGGTTCATTCATGCGTTCATCGTTTAGGATTCTGACCATAGTGACCGAGAAACATATTCGTGAATTTTAAATTTGTGTGACATGAAACACCTTTCTCTTCTGTGTTCAAATTTGTGAGATTTGCAGATTTTTTTTATCAGTCGCGGTTGCTCTCAACAATTGCATAAGCTGCTGCTATGGTTCTTGAAATGGCACGATTGTCTGCTATCTAAAACACACTAGGGATGTACCAATTATTCTGATGAAGAGTATATGTATAAGGTGATGAGAGATTAAAAAAATTTGTGAGTTTGTGTAGTATTGTAGTTTTGGAATGTCCTAATCCGATGTTGGAATTTAATTCTCAATCAAAACTATCAGGTTTTGAACATTTCTGTTTGATATGTAATGCTTCTCTTTATCGGATGCCATTTTTTTAAATCACAAATGTCGTATCTTAATAATACGCAGAATATTATTGCTCGAGTTGTGTCGATGACAATCTCTCTTTTTTTATTTTGCAAGGAGGTGATTTTAAGAACAACTTGTGATGCGGAGTCCTCTTTATTATCATTAAACTATGACAGCAATATGGTCTTGCATCTGACATGGTTGTGTTTATTCTTTTTAAGAGGAACGTAGCCCAGCCAGTGAGCATGGTGTTCCATGTACTGTTGGGGTGATTTGCTATGCCATCAAGGCGATCAGTCGATGATAAGTATTCACAATGTTATTTTGTGAGGATTCAAGTTTGTTTTAATTTGGTTAATAGTCTATTTGAGTACTACAATTTGAGTAATAAATTATTCACCTTTATCGGTGTACATAAGTGTTTCTATATGGTGTTAGTTAAATAAATGCAAAAAAATTAATTACTTTTTACCAACAAATAAAGTGTGTGGCAGCAATGTAGTAGTTGCATCCGGCAGTTGCGCAGTCGCGCAACGGGTCATCTAGTAGTCATAAAACTAAGCTTGCTGGCCGGCCGGGCATCATAGTGTTCATCTTCACAAGTGCGCACTCGACACGTCCACTCCCTACGGCGTTTAGGGTCCACACTCAACATGCATAGAACCAGTGGGCATCAATGCACGATGCAGAGCAAAGCACGAGATCTAGTCTGCCATGTACTCAACAATAGGGGCGTTTGTTGCTACTATACAGTACTCTTGCGTGCTATTGCTACAGTTCACTGAAGTTGGCTTGGGACGTGCTACGATCCTGCCTACGCTACTGCTCAACATGCATAGCGTGGGCATCAATGAAACCGATCTTGGACGGGCAGCACTAAAACTTAAAAGGCTACCTCATCTCATGCCATGACTTCACCAATAATTCAAGATTGTTTGCCAGTACTTAGGTGTGGCGTACTCAAAACTTCAACTGCTGCCAAGTGATGAGATTACTCTTCTTGTACGTGGTAATCCTCAAGGCTATGGATATTGTAAAAAAATGATCTTGTGTCGTCAGTAGTTTATAACGTTTTACAGTAGAACAAAAGGCAGTCAAGCAAAAGTTAGTTCGCATGTAAAATGTAAACGAAACCTGAGAATATGAGCAGATACTGGCCAGCTCCAGACTGAAACTTTAACACAGATCGATAAATTATGTTTTACATACTTCTGGGGTAGACAGTCAGATATGCAAGGTTGGAGTTACAGCCATAAGGGAATAAACATTAAGGGAAAAATTTACTGGCTTTTACCATTAAGCTATGCAAAGCAATAGCAGGTAAGGCAACCAACCAACGCACAAAACAAAATATAGGTGCTGGCAGGAACATGTACTGAAAATCAATGGTTTGTTTCTTATATCGCTCATCACGAAGTGCACTCTTTCCATCATGACATGATTCAAGACTAAAGCTGAATGGAGTCTAGGTCTTAGATTTGTAGGATCTCCTTAGTATCTTAAATGGTGAATCACTTAAGGTCACATGCAACTTTATCTACTCAATAAGGACAGTCAAGATTGCATTCGAGATCAGTCTCTCTCTGATAGGCTGCCTGAAATGATCTTCGGAATCTGTTCACCAGGCAGCGGAGGCTCGCATAAATCTCCTATGAAAGTATCCCAGCCTGCGAACCAATCCCAAACGAAAAAGTAAATATATCACATATAACCGTTCAGAGTGGTTATAGAAAAGCTTATTGTTGTGATAGCTGAGGAAATGTCTTTCTTCTTGAAATTATGGACTGTATACCTCCTGGCCTGGTCGTTTGACTGGCATGTATATATAATATTAAACAGGTGAAAAGTGTTTGCAACTTCATTTTCGTTCGCCTTAAAACAGTAAGGTTTGGGAGTTGAAATGGAAACTATATATATCCTTAGTGCACTGAACTTACTTCCATTCCTGAGTTGATATTGAAACTATATCCTTAGAGCATCGAACTTGCTTTCATTCCTGGGAGATGAACTAGAAATATTGTCCTCAGTCCATAGACCTGACCTTTATTTGGTTCATTCATACGTTCATCGTTTAGGATTCTGACCATAGTGACCGAGAAACATATTCGTGAATTTTAAATTTGTGTGACATGAAACACCTTTCTCTTCTGTGTTCAAATTTGTGAGATTTGCCGATGCAGATTTTTTTATCAGTCGTAGTTGCTCTCTACAATTGCATAAGCTGCTGCTATGGTTCTTGAAATGACACGATTGTCTGCTATCTAAAACACACTAGGGATGTACCAATTATTCTGATGAAGAGTATATGTATAAGGTGATGAGAGATTAAAAACTATTGTGAGTTCGTGTAGTATTGTAGTTTTGGAATGTCCTAATCCGATGTTGGAATTTAATTCTCAATCAAAACTATCAGGTTTTGAACATTTATGTTTGATGTGTAATGCTTCTCATTATCGGTTGCCATTTTTTAAATCACAAATGTCGTATCTTAATAATACGCAGAATATTATTGCTCGAGTTGTGTCAATGACAATCTCTCTTTTTTTTATTTTGCAAGAAGGTGATTTTAAGAACAACTTGTGATGCGGAGTCCTCTTTATTATCATTAACCTATGACAGTAATATGGTCTTGCATCTGACATGGCTGTGTTTATTCTTTTTAAGAGGAACGTAGCCCAGCCAGTGAGCATGGTGTTCCATGTACCTGTTGGGGTGATTTGCTATGCCATCAAGGCGATCGATCGATGATAAGTATTCACAATGTTCTTTCGTGAGGATTCAAGTTTGTTTTAATTTGGTTAATAGTCTATTTGAGTACTACAATTTGAGTAATAAATTATTCACCTTTATCGGTGTACATAAGTGTTTCTATATGGTGTTAGTTAAATAAATGCAAATAAAATTAATTACTTTTTACCAACAAATAAAGTGTGTGGCAGCAATGTAGTAGTTGCATCCAGTAGTTGTGCAGTCGCGCAACGGGTCATCTAGTAGTCATAAAACTAAGCTTGCTGGTTGGCCGGGCATCATAGTGTTCATCTTCACAAGTGCGCACTCGACACGTCCACTCCCTACGGCGTTTAGGGTCCACACTCAACATGCATAGAACCAGTGGGCATAAATGCACGATGCAGAGCAAAGCACGAGATCTAGTCTGCCATGTACTCAACAATAGGGGCGTTTGTTGCTGCCGTACGGTACTCTTGCGTGCTATTGCTACGGTTCAACTGAAGTTGGCTTGGGACGTGCTACGATCCTGCCTACGCTACTGCTCAACATGCATAGAGTGGGCATCAATGAAACCGATCTTGGACAGGCAACATTAAAACTTAAAAGGCTACCTCATCTCATTCCATGACTTCTCCAATAATTTAAGATTCCTTGCCAGTACTTAGGTGTGGCGTACTCAAAACTTCAACTGCTGCCAAGTGATCAGATTACTCTTCTTGTACGTGGTAATCCTCAAGGCTATGGATCTTGTAAAAAATAATCTTGTGTCGACCATAGTTTATAACGTTTTACAGTAGAACAAAAGGCAGTCAAGCAAAAGTCAGTTGGCATGTAAAATGTAAACGAAACATGAGAATATGAGAAGATACTGGCCAGCTCCAGACTGAAACCCTAACACAGATCGATAAATTATGTTTTACATACTTCTGGGCGAGACGATCGAGATATGCAAGGTTGGAGTTACAGCCATAAGGGAATAAACATTAAGGGAAAAATTTACGGCTTTTACCATTAAGCTATGGAAAGCAATAGCGAGGTAAGGCAATCAACCAACGCACAAAACAAAATATAGGTGCTGGCAGGAACATGTACAGGAAATCAATGTTTTGTTTCTTATATCGCTCATCACGAAGTGCACTCTTTCCATCATGACATGATTCAAGACTAAAGCTGAATGGAGTCTAGGTCTTAGATTTGTAGGATCTCCTTAGTATCTTAAACGGTAAATCACTTAAGGTCACATGCAACTTTATCTACTCAATAAGGACAGTCAAGATTGCATTCGAGATCGGTCTCTCTCTGATAGGCTGCCTCAAATGATCTTCGGAATGCATTCACCGAGCAGCGGAGGCTCACATAAATCGCCTATGAACGTATCCCAGCCTGCGAACCAATCCCAAACGAAAAAGTAAATATATCACATATAACCGTTCAGAGTGGTTATAGAAAAGCTTATTGTTGTGATAGCTGAGGAAATGTCTTTCTTCTTGAAATTATGGACTGTATACCTCCTGGCCTGGTCGTTTGACTGGCATGTATATATAATATTAAACAGGTGAAAAGTGATGGCAACTTCATTTTTGTTCGCCTTAAAACAGTAAGGTTTGGGAGTTGAAATGGAAACTATATATATATCCTTAGTGCATTGAACTTACTTCCATTCCTGAGTTGATATTGAAACTATATCCTTAGAGCATCGAACTTGCTTTCATTCCTGGGAGATGAACTAGAAATATTTTCCTCAGTCCATAGACCTGACCTTTATTTGGTTCATTCATACGTTCATCGTTTAGGATTATGACCATAGTGACCGAGAAATATATTCGTGAATTTTAAATTTTTTGTGACATGAAACACCTTTCTCTTCTGTGTTCAAATTTGTGAGATTTGCCGATGCAGATTTTTTTATCAATCGTAGTTGCTCTCTACAATTGCATAAGCTGCTGCTATGGTTCTTGAAATGACACGATTGTCTGCTATCTAAAACACACTAGGGATGTACCAATTATTCGATGAAGAGTATATGTATAAGGTGATGAGAGATTAAAAACTATTGTGAGTTCGTGTAGTATTGTAGTTTTGGAATGTCCTAATCCGATGTTGGAATTTAATTCTCAATCAAAACTATCAGGTTTTGAACATTTCTGTTTGATGTGTAATGCTTCTCATTATCGGTTGCCATTTTTTTAATCACAAATGTCGTATCTTAATAATACGCAGAATATTATTGCTCGAGTTGTGTCAATGACAATCTCTCTTTTTTTTTATTTTGCAAGAAGGTGATTTTAAGAACAACTTGTGATGCGGAGTCCTCTTTATTATCATTAACCTATGACAGTAATATGGTCTTGCATCGACATGGTTGTGTTTATTCTTTTTAAGAGGAACGTAGCCCAGCCGATGAGCATGGTGTTCCATGTACTTGTTGGGGTGATTTGCTATGCCATCAAGGCGATCGATCGATGATAAGTATTCACAATGTTCTTTCGTGAGGATTCAAGTTTGTTTTAATTTGGTTAATAGTCTATTTGAGTACTACAATTTGAGTAATAAATTATTCACCTTTATCGGTGTACATAAGTGTTTCTATATGGTGTTAGTTAAATAAATGCAAATAAAATTAATTACTTTTTACCAACAAATAAAGTGTGTGGCAGCAATGTAGTAGTTGCATCCGGTAGTTGTGCGGTCGCGCAACGGGTCATCTAGTAGTCATAAAACTAAGCTTGCTGGTTGGCCGGGCATCATAGTGTTCATCTTCACAAGTGCGCACTCGACACGTCCACTCCCTACGGCGTTTAGGGTCCACACTCAACATGCATAGAACCAGTGGGCATAAATTGTAGGATAACGTTGCATAGAAAACAAAAATTTTCCTACCGCGAACACGCAATCCAAGCCAAGATGCAATCTAGAAGACGGTAGCAACGAGGGGGTATCGAGTCTCACCCTTGAAGAGATTCCAAAGCCTACAAGATGAGGCTCTTGTTGCTGCGGTAGACGTTCACTTGCCGCTTGCAAAAGCGCGTAGAAGATCTTGATCACGATCGGTTCCCGGCGCCACGAACGGGCAGCACCTCCGTACTCGGTCACACGTTCGGTTGTTGATGAAGACGACGTCCACCTCCCCGTTCCAGCGGGCAGCGGAAGTAGTAGCTCCTCTTGAATCCGACAGCACGACGGCGTGGTGTCGGTGGCGGTGTAGAAGTCCGGCGGAGCTTCGCTACGCTATGCGGGATGTGGAGGAGCGGGCGGCTAGGGTTTGGGGAGAGGGGGGCGCCGGCCACTAAGGGGTGCGGCCACCTTGGTGGTTCTTGGGTGGCCGGCCCCCTC
>NC_061514.1:143274660-143318240 GCF_022539505.1 Lolium rigidum
ACATGTACTAATGTTTCGGTTAATACAATTATAGCATGATATATAAACATTTATCATAAACATAAAGATATAAATAATAACCACTTTATTATTGTCTCTAGGGCATATCTCCTTCAATTACATGACCAATCTCATCCAATCCCTACCATCCCCTTCACCTACAGCGGGGGAATTACTCACACATGGATGGGGGAAACATTGCTGGTTGATGTAGAGGCATTGGCGGTGATGGCGGTGATGATCTCCTCCAATTCCCCGTCCCGGCGGAGTGCCAGAACGGAGACTTCTGGCTCCTGCGACGGAGTTTCGCGATGTGGCGGCGTTCTGGAGGGTTTCTGGCGACTTCGACTTCTCTCCGTGCGTTTTTAGGTCGAGGCGAATAAGTAGTCCGAAGGGGGCGTCGGAGGCCGGCCGAGGGGCCACACCACCCGGCCGCGCGGCCCCCACGGGCCGCGCCGCCAGGTGGTGTGGGGCCCTCGGGCCTCCACTTCAATTGCCCTTCTGGCTCCGTTAGTTTCCTGGGAAAATAGGGCCTTCTGCATAAATTCCGAGGTTTTTCCCGAAAGTTGGATTTCTGCACAAAAACGAGACACCAGAGCAGTTCTGCTGAAAACAGTGTTAGTCCGTGTTAGTTGCATCCAAAATACACAAATTAGAGGCCAAACAATAGCAAAAGTGTTCGGGAAAGTAGATACGTTTTGGACGTATCAGCAGTCGCGCAACGGGTCATCTAGTAGTCATAAAACTAAGCTTGCTGGCCGACCGGGCATCATAGTGTTCATCTTCACAAGTGCGCACTCGACACGTCCACTCCCTACGGCGTTTAGGTTCCACACTCAACATCCATAGAACCAGTGGGCATCAATGCACGATGCAGAGCAAAGCACGAGATCTAGTCTGCCATGTACTCAACAATAGGAGCGTTTGTTGCAACTGTACAGTACTCTTGCGTGCTATTGCTACAGTTCACTGAAGTTGGCGCGGTTCACTGAAGTTGGCTTGGGACGTGCTACGATCCTGCCTACGCTACTGCTCAACATGCATAGAGTGGGCATCAATGAAACCGATCTTGGACAGGCAGCATTAAAACTTAAAAGGCTACCTCCAGGGCCGGTCCATAGATTTCGGAGGCCCTAGGGCGAAACGATATCAAGGGCCCCTTGTTCACAGTAGCGAAGTTATCGTACGGAAGGGGCCATTGCCCCCCCCCTAGATTTTTTTTAAATATTTATTTATGGTAAATTTATATATATTAGTTAAAGTTTAAGAAAGATTCGTGTTCTGGCCCTTACTATTGGGCAAGAGAAAATATTAGGGTAATGCAATAACAAACAAAATAATATTTACATTTGAATGATTCATGGTCTTCGAACTCTTGAAGAAGATATTTGAAAAAATATATTTCTATTGATCGAGCAAACTATGCCATGTTTCTTATTTCTACCAATGACTACGTGTGTACACGTGTCTTTAAGATTAATTATAAAAAAATGATGTAGGTCGGTGTTGTCTAGACATTTGGGAAGGCTAGAGAGAAATCATATCTTTGATAAAAAGTATTTAAATACTTTTTGTTAACAGAAGTTGGAGTAGAGGCACATTAAGATCCAGCTTGAATCTTGTATATTTTATAGAATTATTCTAAATGGTACATTCTAAAGCGTAAATATTTAAATAAATATTTGGTAAGAGGCACGGTAAACTGTAGCTTAGGGCATATATAGTTTTTAGAATTATTTTGAAATCTACAGCCTAAGTATCTTAGTATAAATATATCAAATATGTAAAACAATCTTGGGCCGGGGCCCTCGCTCCCGATGGCCCGGGCGAGCGTCCCTTTGCCCCGCCCTATGGGCCGGCATTGGCTACCTCATCTCATGCCATGACTTCTCCAATAATTCAAGATTTCTTGCCGGTACTTAGGTGTGGCGTACTCAAAACTTCAATCGCTGCCAAGTGATCGGATTACTCTTCTTGTACGTGGTAATCCTCAAGGCTATGGATCTTGTAAAAAAATGATCTTGTGTCGACAGTAGTTTATAACGTTTACGAGTAGAACAAAAGGCAGTCAAGCAAAAGTCGGTTGGCATGTAAAATGTAAACGAAACATGAGAACATGAGCAGATATCGGCCAGCTCCAGACTGAAACCCTAACACAGATCGATAAATTATGTTTTACATACTTCTGGGGTAGACAGTCAGATATGCAAGGTTGGAGTTACAGCCATAAGGGAATAAACATTAAGGGAAAAATTTACTGGCTTTTACCATTAAGCTATGCAAAGCAATAGCAGGTAAGGCAACCAACTTACGCACAAAACAAAATATAGGTGCTGGCAGGAACATGTACTGGAAATCAATGATTTGTTTCTTATATCGCTCATCACGAAGTGCACTCTTTCCATCATGACATGATTCAAGACCAAAGCTGAATGCAGTCTAGGTCTGAGATTTGTAGGATCTCCTTAGTATCTTAAATGGTGAATCACTTAAGGTCACATGCAACTTTATCTACTCAATAAGGACAGTCAAGATTGCATTCGAGATCGGTCTCTCTCTGATAGGCTGCCTCAAATGATCTTCGGAATCTGTTCACCAGGCAGCGGAGGCTCGCATAAATCGCCTATGAAAGTATCCCAGCCTGCGAACCAATCCCAAACGAAAAAGTAAATATATCACATATAACCGTTGAGAGTGGTTATAGAAAAGCTTATTGTTGTGATATCTGAGGAAATGCCTTTCTTCTTGAAATTATGGACTGTATACCTCCTGGCCTGGTCGTTTGACTGGCATGTATATATAATATTAAACAGGTGAAAAGTGTTTGCAACTTCATTTTCGTTCGCCTTAAAACAGTAAGGTTTGGGAGTTGAAATGGAAACTATATATATCCTTAGTGCATTGAACTTACTTCCATTCCTGAGTTGATATTGAAACTATATCCTTAGAGCATCGAACTTGCTTTCATTCCTGGGAGATGAACTGGAAATATTGTCCTTAGTGCATAGACCTGACCTTTATTTGGTTCATTCATACGTTCATCATTTAGGATTCTGACCATAGTGACCGAGAAACATATTCGTGAATTTTAAATTTGTGTGACATGAAACACCTTTCTCTTCTGTGTTCAAATTTGTGAGATTTGCCGATGCAGATTTTTTTATCAGTCGCAGTTGCTCTCTACAATTCCATAAGCTGCTGCTATGGTTCTTGAAATGACACGATTGTCTGCTATCTAAAACACACTAGGGATGTACCAATTATTCTGATGAAGAGTATATGTATAAGGTGATGAGAGATTAAAAAATATTGTGAGTTTGTGTAGTATTGTAGTTTTGGAATGTCCTAATCCGATGTTGGAATTTAATTCTCAATCAAAACTATTAGGTTTTAAACATTTCTGTTTGATGTGTAATGCTTCTCATTATCGGTTGCCATTTTTTTAAATCACAAATGTCGTATCTTAATAATACGCAGAATATTATTGCTCGAGTTGTGTCGATGACAATCTCTCTTTTTTTATTTTGCAAGGAGGTGATTTTAAGAACAACTTGTGATGCGGAGTCCTCTTTATTATAATTAACCTACGATAGCAATATGATCTTGCATCTGACATAGCAGTGTTTATTCTTTTTAAGAGGAACGTAGCCCAGCCAGTGAGCATGGTGTTCCATGTACTGTTGGGGTGATTTGCTATGCCATCAAGGCGATCAATCAATGATAAGTATTCACAATGTTATTTCGTGAGGATTCAAGTTTGTTTTAATTTGGTTAATAGTCTATTTGAGTACTACAATTTGAGTAATAAATTATTCACCTTTATCGGTGTACATAAGTGTTTCTATATGGTGTTAGTTAAATAAATGCAAATAAAATTAATTACTTTTTACCAACAAATAAAGTGTGTGGCAGCAATGTAGTAGTTGCATCCGGCAGTTGCGCAGTCGCGCAACGGGTCATCTAGTAGTCATAAAACTAAGCTTGCTGGCCGGCCGGGCATCATAGTGTTCATCTTCACAAGTGCGCACTCGACACGTCCACTCCCTACGGCGTTTAGGGTCCACACTCAACATCCATAGAACCAGTGGGCATCAATGCACGATGCAGAGCAAAGCACGAGATCTAGTCTGCCATGTACTCAACAATAGGGGCGTTTGTTGCTACTGTACAGTACTCTTGCGTGCTATTGCTACAGTTCACTGAAGTTGGCGCAGTTCACTGAAGTTGGCTTGGGACGTGCTACGATCCTGCCTACGCTACTGCTCAACATGCATAGACTGGGCATCAATGAAACCGATCTTGGACACGCAGCATTAAAACTTAAAAGGCTACCTCATCTCATGCCATGACTTCTCCAATAATTCAAGATTCCTTGCCAGTACTTAGGTGTGGCGTACTCAAAACTTCAACTGCTGCCAAGTGATCAGATTACTCTTCTTGTACGTGGTAATCCTCAAGGCTATGGATCTTGTAAAAAAATGATCTTGTGTCGACAGTAGTTTATAACGTCAGTTGGCATGTAAAATGTAAACGAAACATGAGAATATGAGCAGATACTGGCCAGCTCCAGACTGAAACCCTAACACAGGTCGATAAATTATATTTTACATACTTCTGGGGTAGATAGTCAGATATGCAAGGTTGGAGTTACAGCCATAAGGGAATAAACATTAAGGAAAAAAATTTACTGGCTTTTACCATTAAGCTATGCAAAGCAATAGCAGGTAAGGCAACCAACCAACGCACAAAACAAAATATAGTTGCTGGCAGGAACATGTACTGGAAATCAATGGTTTGTTTCTTATATCGCTCATCACGAAGTGCACTCTTTCCATCATGACATGATTCAAGACTAAAGTTGAATGGAGTCTAGGTCTGAGATTTGTAGGATCTCCTTAGTATCTTAAATGGTGAATCACTTAAGGTCACATGCAACTTTATGTACTCAATAAGGATAGTCAAGATTGCATTCGAGATCGGTCTCTCTCTGATAGGCTGCCTCAAATGATCTTCGGAATCTGTTCACCGGGCAGCGGAGGATCGCATGAATCGCCTATGAAAGTATCCCAGCCTGCGAACCAATCCCAAACGAAAAAGTAAATATATCACATATAACCGTTGAGAGTAGGGAAATATATATATTACATATAAGAACAAATATATGGTTCTGACATAACAGTAGCCGACCGTAGAGAAGCAAATGTGACGGGAAATCCAGAAAGTGGGTCATATTTTAAGAATGGGGGACAACCAGAAACTTCACACATAATGAACAATAGGAATAGAAATTGGTGAATGCTAAGAAAAATAGAAAACTGGACAAATACATTCAATGGCATGTACATTTATGAACAACTTCATCGTGAAAAATCAGAAGGTTCCAACAATAGTACAAAATAGATACAGACAGTGCAGTAAGAAATGTCCAGATCACATTGCTTTGCAGGATCCAGAATTGCACAGTGGTTTCATCCATTTATCACTTAATTGTATATTCTACAAATAAAACAAATAACAATTATGGTGTTTGCAAAGCTAACAGATCCACCATTCTAATTTTGAGAGCAACAGGGATCGATATCCCCGGTTGCATTGATGAAATCAACGATACATATCAATGAACCGATCTTGGACAGGCAGCATATAAAGGCTACCTCATCTCATGCCATGACTTCTCCAATCATTCAAGATTCCAACTAAGAAATACAGTATGAGTTAAAGTTGCAGAAATTATTTAGCACGCGTCTTCTAATACGTCATTTTGTTAAGTTTTAAGCTCTATGAAACACAAAATTTCTTTTTTCACGACACTGAATTTTGGTTACAACCTGTCGAGGCTTCTTAAGACAACTCAAATACAGAGGCCATAAATACTTCAAGTACGGTAGCTTGCAACTACCTCTGCCTAGATGCTACTCCAACTGATGCGGGTGATCAGCTTGATAATGACCTGCTTGACTTCATGCTGGATTTTGATGCGACATTTGAAGAAGAACATGGTGATGATGAACTTGACTCAACCACTCAATCCATAAAGCAAGAAAAGAAAATGAAGAAAGCCTTGAAGCAACTATACGAAGCTCTTCGTGATGTCTTCCCACATCAGCTTGCGGAATCCAGTGGTTTCATCGAGGACATGGTGAACGAAATTCTTGCTTGCCCACCTTCTGATGACTTCCAGGCCGGTTTAATGGACCTCATAGCGCTTTCGAAGGATAAAGACGCAATCAAAAGAGCAACTGATCTAGCAGCTCGGAAGTGGCAGATAAATGAGAAAAAATTCCAGTGCAGCAAGCTTAAGGCTACCATGCAACAACATGCCGTCAGAGCGAAGAAGCTGGTTTTGCAGCAACCCGAGCTAAAAAAACGGAGGGAGATCCTCCAGTCAGAGCTGGAGAAGGTCGACTCAAAGTTGAGTGATCTTCCGGCCACCATCGCCCAAGAAAAAAGCATGGGGATGGCTGCACAGGCTGATGGGAAAACGCTGGCAGAGCAGGTGCTGAAAGCAGAAGCAGGAGAAGGCGGTTTGGGTAGTGGGTCTAGATGCACACATTAGGTAACTTTTTTTATTTTTTTTCCAGAATGTCAAAAAATTCAAGAAAAAAAAATCCGGATGTACATTTCAGTGTGATGTGTTAGCACAAAAATTGGCATGGTGAAAAAACTTTTTTAGCAACCTGTAAAAAAAGAGAAAATTCTGACCGGTATATATACATTTTGATATGTTCGAATTTTTCTTTTTTGCACAGGTTGTAAAAAAAGTTTTTTGTTCGCGTAACTTTTTGTACTGACTTGAAATGTGTTGGTTTACATGCAAATTTTGTTTTGAATTTTTTGACATTTAGAAAATTGTTTTTTGGGTAGTGGGTGCATCTGCACCCACCACCCGTTTTGAATATCCGGTTTTTACTTTATTATTATATTTGTATGCATTTTTGACTAATCTGTTAACATGATGCCTAATGTCAGTTTTTGTCATTGTTCAAGATATCTTCCGATATTCCGATTTATCGTCCGATATCGCTTATCGGTGTCTGACTGATAAGATAAATCGGCCGATAAGTGTGTCGATATGTCGATAAATCTGCCGATATGCCAATAAACTGATCGATTTATCCCTTATCTTGGGTTGACCGATAAGTTCCCGATAAACGATATCCCCAACATTGGTTTTTGTTTTTGCTGTATTTTTGTTTTAGAAAATCTCTTCAAAAACTATTCTCCAAAAATTCCTAAACAATATAATCAAAGATGGATCGGTGGTCATAGTTTCACTAATGGCGTCTCTCCAATAAAAGATTAGCATACATGCGGATAAACAAATTACAGCTAGATATTTGACAAATTCATGAAATAATTGTATAGAGGTTGTTATAATAAATATTGACTTGAAATATTAAATATTAGGCATTACATCAAAATATACAGACCGTAACTCAACCACATCTATGACTAATAATTCACCTTAGAATCACTATCTAGCATGTCACCAAAAAATATTAAGTTCCAAGCAATTGATAATTGCAATAAATTCCGTATATAATGTAAGCAATGCACATAATCATATAGACCATTACACCGCTATTTTCTCCCTAGTGGCAACAGCACATCCCTTTCTTACACATTTCTATCACTCCAGCTCGGAATCACGAGAGGCCCGAACCCACTATCTAACATCAATACCTCTCTTGGAGATACAATATCATCACTTGGCCAAAGTAATATAAGTATCGGAGAGCATGTAAGATCATAAATATAACAATAACATGAATAAGCAATGGTAAAAAATCTGAACATAACTTCGTGAATCATCGGATCCTAGCAAAAACATCATGTAGCATTACAATAAAGTGATCTTGATCATGTTAGGAAGCTCACAAGATCTAAACATTGTGACACCAGTAGAAGAGACAACCATCTAGATAATTCTATGGACCCATAGTCAAAGGTCTAACTACTAATGCACAACTTCGGCAGAAGGCATCGCCATGAAGAAGGCTCCGGTGATGATCTCCCCTCTGGCACGGTACCGGGAAGACTTTCAGAACCCTCCCGAACTAGGTTTCGAGGTGACAGCGGCCTCATGAGTCTTTCGTGGAACATTTTCTTTGTATTAGGGTTTTCAGTCAAGGGGGAATAAATAGGCGAAAGGGCGATGGAAGTGGGCCTCCCTTGCACTGGCATATGGGGATGGCGCATGGTCTCCCCCTGCCCAGGTGGGTGCCCCAGGGGTGGGACCCTCCCATCTCTCTGATTTTCGGTGTGCAACTTTGTACCGAAGTAAAACACTCATTATTTTTCGCGGATTTTTCGGAGGATTTTCCTTTAACATGTTTTCCTAAAATAAAACAGCAGAAAACATAAACTAGCACTGGGAATCTTGTTAATAGGTTAGTTCATAAAAATGTCTCAAAATGATATAATTATACAATATAAACATGTATCAATGATATAAAACAAGCACAAAACATCAAATTATAGGTACTTTTGCGACGTATCACTCCCATCCTTTCCCCTTCTAGCTCTTTGGCTTAATCATCATAAAAATAATATGTAATTTTCCTAGAAGTTTTGGAGTTCCAAAACTTGGGTATCGTGACGATGCTTTTTCCAAATGATTCCTAACTCCGACGCATTATTCCTGAATAATTGCAAAACATGCAAAACAAGCTAAAATAACATAAATATTGCATTCTAATATGAAATATATCAGTGAATAAGTGCAAATTATGATATAAAATAGTGATCCAAAATGAACGTATCCATTCTCTCGTAAGGATCACTTGGGTAATCCCTCTTATAATATCAACATGTACACGCCAGCAACCCGTCAACGTTTCGCCGTCTAGAACTACATTGCGCTGACAAAGAGAGACAACATTTTGGGGTAATATAGGTGGCAGATCTAATCAACTTGATTAAATTTATATGAGACTAGAGATTTCTAATGCTCAACATATGATATATAACTAGAGAGAGAAATTAATTAGGGCGTTGTCTAATTAGAAGTACTTTAAGAATCATCTAATTCATAATTTGGCAAATTTCAAAATTTTCAAGCCCAGTATTATTCACCGATCGAGATCTACGCATTTATCTCTTTTGCTCGGGCCAAAATAAGACGAATTTTTTATCAACATTTTGCACACTCATAAAGCTTGACATTATCTACACCTCATTTTTTTCCTTACTTCTTTAAACTAAAAATGTCGATTTCGGATGGTTTCGAATAGCGACCTCCGTGGAGCTCGGCTTCCATATCGCCACACTTGATCGTGATAGAAAGTCAAAACGGAGCCTGATCTAGACATAGCTTGTTATTTTCCAAATTTTGAAATCTCCTTTTTAATGTTTCAAAGAAATTAAAATTAAAATCCCTTGGTGTAGATTATGTCGAATTCTAGAACCAGCAAATTGTTAATGCTAAATTTGTGAGCACACAACAGCGGTGGAGGCTCACCGAATGACACAACCAGCAAATTGTCAATGCTAAATTTGGGAACGTAGCCACCCCATCTCGGCTACTAGATTATATTAGCTTTAGTATAATTTTTAGTTATACTTTAAGTATGAGCTTAAATTTCGTTGTAATTTAGCAAGCTCAATGAAAATCGACCATTTTTTAACGGATTTACAAATATTCAAAAAATCAAATAGAACTTTGGAGGCGTCGCTGGACACCCGTAATTGTGCTGGACAAGTGCCCTACGCCTTGGATGAATGCCGGTGGAGACGCTCTTATAATCCAGAAGAAGCTTGACCGGTCATCGAGCTTCTCCTCTTAACACCCGGTCCTAACTCGTACACACACGACACCACGCCCTTCTTGCTGGTGCCTATAAATAAAGGCACATCGAGCTGCTGCTGCCGTCAGACTCCTCCCTCTCAGCGTCCTCCAAGTAGCTTTTTCTCTCCTTTAGCGTCCACTCATGGTCGTCCTTGAGGTGCTCGGACAAATCAGCTTTCTTCTGGAAGAGGTGAGCATCGCAGCGGCTTATGGGGCACCGGTAACCCGCACCTACAATGACACGAGCTCCTCCTCCTCCGATGATGACCAGAAGGGTGGCTCCAAGAAGCGAGGCGGCGGGGGCGACGGCTCCTATGTACGCATGGAGCACAAGGACGACGGCAGCGCGCACGTATCCGGTTACGGCCCGGCCGGACGCAACGTCGTCTACAACGACGACGGGAAGAAGGCCGGTAAGGGCAAGTAAACCACAAGCACCGGCTGAAGAACAAAACCCTGCTGCTTAGTGTTTTCCTTTCAGTTTCGTCATAATAACTGTCGGGCGTTGTGAGTCTGTTCGCCGTCCGATGTAGCTAGGTTAGTTTCTAGTTTCTGATTTCAGTTGCCTAGTTTGTCGCTAGGACTTGGTATATCGTGGGATGGCACGATGTTGGCTAGGTCGTAGCGCTAGTAGTGGCTCACACACGAACGCCGTGGGATGGCACGGCCGGTAAGTTCGGGTGGTGATGGTCCTGGTTTGTTACCTGTTTCAGTGGATCTCTGAATCCACACAAATAATAATGAGAAATACAGAAAAGCTGTACCAGTTGTACCCAGCACAAACACCTGCGTCTCTCTCTCTCGTTTGTATCCAGTTCGTGATTCGGCAACAACAAGTGACACGAGGGCTTGTGGTGTTCGATCGACCTCTCCACTTCCGCGCGGTGTTTGATCCGCGGCGGAGCCATGTCGAAGTCACCGAACAAGGACGCGGACGCTGAGAAAGTTTTGAAGGACGGTGGCACGCGTACAGCACGCGTCCGTTGGGAACCCCAAGAGGAAGGTGTGATGCGTACAGCGGCAAGTTTTCCCTCAGTATGAAACCAAGGTTTATCGAACCAGTAGGAGCCAAGATGCACGTTGAAGGTTGATGGCGGCAAGATGTAGTGCGGCGCAACACCAGGGATTCTGGCGCCAACGTGGAACCTGCACAACACAAACCAATTACTTTGCCCCAACGAAACAGCGAGGTTGTCAATCTCACCGGCTTGCTGTAACAAAGGATTAGATGTATAGTGTGGATGATGATTGTTTGCAGAAAACAGTAGAACAGTATTGCAGTAGATTGTATTTCAGTATAGAGAATTGGACCGGGGTCCACAGTTCACTAGAGGTGTCTCTCCCATAAGATAAACAGCATGTTGGGTGAACAAATTACAGTTGGGCAATTGACAAATAAAGAGGGCATGACCATGCACATACATATTATGATGAGTATAGTGAGATTTAATTGGGCATTACGACAAAGTACATAGACCGCTATCCAGCATGCATCTATGCCTAAAAAGTCCACCTTCACGTTATCATCCGAACCCCCTCCAGTATTAAGTTACTAACAACAGACAATTGCATTAAGTATTGCGCGTAATGTAATCAGTAACTACATCCTCGAACATAGCACCAATGTTTTATCCCTAGTGGCAACAGCACATCCATAATCTTAGAGATTTCTGTCACTTCCCCAGATTCACGGAGACATGAACCCACTATCGAGCATAAATACCCCCTCTTGGAGTTAATAGCAAAAACTTGGCCAGAGCCTCTACTAATAACGGAGAGCATGCAAGATCATAAACAACACATAGATATAAATTGATAATCAACATAACAAGTATTCTCTATTCATCGGATCCCAACAAACACAACATATAGAATTACAGATAGATGATCTTGATCATGTTCGGCAGCACACAAGACCCGACAATTAAGCACAATGAGGAGAAGACAACCATCTAGCTACTGCTATGGATCCATAGTCCAGGGGTAGACTACTCACACATCACTCCGGAGGCGACCATGGCGGCGTAGAGTCCTCCGGGAGATGATTCCCCTCTCCGGCAGGGTGCCGGAGGCGATCTCCTGAATCCCCCGAGATGGGATTGGCGGCGGCGGCGTCTCTGGAAGGTTTTCCGTATCGTGGCTCTCGGTACTGGGGGTTTCGCGACGAAGGCTATTTGTAGGCGGAAGGGCAGGTCAAGGGGCGTCACGAGGGGCCCACACCATAGGTCGGCGCGGCCAGGGCTTGGGCCGCGCCGCCCTATGGTTTGGCCACCTCGTGGCCCCACTTCGTTGACTCTTCGGTCTTCTGGAAGCTTCGTGGCAAAATAGGACCCTGGGCGTTGATTTCGTCCAATTCCGAGAATATTTCCTTACTAGGATTTCTGAAACCAAAAACAGCGAGAAAACGAGCAATCGGCACTTCGGCATCTTGTTAATAGGTTAGTTCCAGAAAATGCACAAATGTGACATAAAGTGTGCATAAAACATGTAGATATCATCAATAATGTGGCATGGAACATAAGAAATTATCGATACGTCGGAGACATATCAGCATCCCCAAGCTTAGTTCCTGCTCGTCCCGAGCAGGTAAACGATAAACAAAGATAATTTCTGGAGTGAATGCCATCATAACCTTGATCATACTATTTGTAAGCATATGTAGTGAATGCAGCGATCAAAACAATGTATATGACATGAGTAAACAACTGAATCATATAGCAAAGACTTTTCATGAATAGTACTTCAAGACAAGCATCAATAAGTCTTGCATAAGAGTTAACTCATAAAGCAATAATTGATAGTAGAAGCATAGAAGCAACACAAAGGAAGATTAAGTTTCAGCGGCTGCTTTCAACTTGTAATATGTATATCTCATGGATATTGTCAACATAGAGTAATATAACAAGTGCAATATGCAAGTATGTAGGAATCAATGCACAGTTCACACAAGTGTTTGCTTCTTGAGGTGGAGAGAAATAGGTGAACTGACTCAACAATAAAAGTAAAAGAAAGGTCCTTCAAAGAGGAAAGCATCGATTGCTATATTTGTGCTAGAGCTTTGATTTTGAAAACAAGAAACAATTTTGTCAACGGTAGTAATAAAGCATATGTATCATGTAAATTATATCTTACAAGTTGCAAGCCTCATGCATAGTATACTAATAGTGCCCGCACCTTGTCCTAATTAGCTTGGACTACCGGGATTATCGCAATGCACATGTTTTAACCAAGTGTCACAAAGGGGTACCTCTATGCCGCCTGTACAAAGGTCTAAGGAGAAAGCTCGCATTGGATTTCTCGCTATTGATTATTCTCAACTTAGACATCCATACTGGGGACAACATAGACAACAGATAATGGACTCCTCTTTTATGCATAAGCATGTAGCAACAATTAATTTTCTCATATGAGATTGAGGATATATGTCCAAAACTGAAACTTCCACCATGGATCATGGCTTTAGTTAGCGGCCCAATGTTCTTCTCTAACAATATGCACGCTCTAACCATAAGGTGGTAGATCGCCCTTACTTCAGACAAGACGAACATGCATAGCAACTCACATGATATTCAAAAAAGAGTAGTTGATGGCGTCCCCAGGAACATGGTTATCGCACAACAAGCAACTTAATAAGAGATAAAGTGCATAAGTACATATTCAATACCACAATAGTTTTTAAGCTATTTGTCCCATGAGCTATATATTGTAAAGGTGGAGAATGGAAATTTAAAGGTAGCACTCAAGCAATTTACTTTGGAATGGCGGAGAAATACCATGTAGTAGGTAGGTATGGTGGACACAAATGGCATAGTGGTTGGCTCAAGTATTTTGGATGCATGAGAAGTATTCCCTCTCGATACAAGGTTTAGGCTAGCAAGGCTATTTGAAACAAACACAAGGATGAAGCGGTGCAGCAAAACTCACATAAAAGACATATTGAAAACATTATAAGACTCTACACCGTCTTCCTTGTTGTTCAAACTCAATACTAGAAATTATCTAGACCTTAGAGAGACCAGATATGCAAACCAAATTTTAGCATGCTCTATGTATTTCTTCATTAATGGGTGCAAAGCATATGATGCAAGAGCTTAAACATGAGCACAACAATTGCCAAGTATCACATTATCCAAGACATTTTAGCAAATTACTACATGTATCATTTTCCAATTCCAACCATATAACAATTTAACGAAGAAGAAACTTCGCCATTAATACTATGAGTAGAGCCTAAGGACATACTTGTCCATATGCTACAGCGGAGCGTGTCTCTCTCCCACACAAAGAATGCTAGGATCCATTTGTTATCACCAGAATTTGACCGGATCAGAGGTGGGCCGCGATTAAAGATGGGCTTGAAGAATATACATGGAAGAAGTACATGAATCGGCCTTGTTACAAAGTTTGGGCTAGTTTGCCCGTGTATCTGTAAATATAGTAGGATACGTGTCGTTTAGATAGAGTTTGGCTCGTACACGGTTGGGATTATTCCCACGTTAGAAAGTCTACGGACTATAAATATGTATCTAGGGTTACTGAAATAAACAACAATCATTTTCACCACAAACCAATCTAGGCGCATCGCCAACTCCCTTGTCTCGAGGGTTTCTTCCGGGTAAGCATCATGCTGCCTAGATCGCATCTTGCGATCTAGGCAGTACACGTTTATTCGCTGTTCATGCGTTGCTCGTGCTGAAGCCTTGTTGATGGCGAGCAACGTGGTTATCATAGATGTGTTAGGGTTAGCATTGTTTCATCGTATCATATGCTTTCGTCCGTGCAACCCTTAGACGTCTAGCCGCCATCTTAGGTGTAAGGGCGGCACCTCGCTTGATCGTTATTTAGTAGATCCGATCCGTTATGATTGCTCCTTGTTCTTCAAGGATTAGTTTAATATCTGCATAGTTAGGCCTTACAAACGGGTTGAAGGATCCGATGGCACGTAGGGTGTAGTTTGCTAGCCCTAGACAGGATGTTCCGGGATCAACTTCATGTTGGTTTTTAGGCCTTGTCTAGGGTCGGTTTATGATCACCGTGCGTGGCCGCCAGGCTCAATCACGCGTAGGATGTTCCGATTATGTGGTGAAAACCCTAAATCGTAGTAGGTCGTTTTAGCTTTATTTCGATCAAGCAGGACCACCATATGATCGTACACCTCGTACGAATCATGGGTGGATCGGCTCTTTGAGCCGATCCACAGGACAACCCGAGAGCCGATCGAGGCTCGTATTTAATGTTTACGTGTATGCCATGCAGGAAACTAAGCGAGGCACATCCATCACCTTCCCGACCAGGTATAGGTCAGGTGGCACGCCCTTGCACCAAGCATCGAACGTGCGTGCCGAGTCTTTGCGGGCCGTCGCTCGAGGGACCAGGGCCAGCCGCAGTCCCGGGAGCCTCCCGGCTCTACTCGTTTTGCCCGTCGCTGCTCGCCGGTGGGTTTCCGACCGCAACACATTTCGGCACGCCCGGTGGGACAGTCTTCGACATCAACCGCATCGCCATCTACATCTGAGATGGCGGAAGGCACTCCGATCACGTACGAGGATCCGACCGAGGAGCTCAAGAAGAAGTATGACGAGGTCAAAGCGATCCTCGAAGCCGACCTCATCGGCTCTTTCCGGAGAACCCGCTCACACGGCATCGGGTGGAAAGGGTTCTCACCTGAAGGCGCGCTCGATGGAGTGGACCTGTCCGCCCCGTCGGAAGAACGCACCAGGTCTCTGCGTCGGAGATTAATTTCATGGTAGCTCATTCGCTGCACCGCCATTCCGAGAGCCTCGGTGAACACTTTGGAGCGTGTCGCTCTTCGGGTGATCCAGGAAATCATGAGGCATCAGTACTCTCCGTCAGGACCAGCTCTAGGGACTCACCAAGGAGAGATGCCACTCCAGTCCCGACCACCGCTGCCGTTCGCGTTGGCAGCACCAGAGGTGCCGAGTTCACCGGCATACATCGTCTACAAGATCGGTGGTGACCCTAGTGATTACCAGTTCTTGCATGAGGCGCCTAAGGAGATCCCTCACGGATACACTGGGCACTCACGAACCAGACTGCAACAGCAGGGACTTCTGGAACAGCAGGAGGAACTTCGGGAACAGATCTTGAGAAGCAGATGTGGCTAGCTAAGTATGCCACTCCGATAAACCTCCAGAGCCCAACTCCTGCAGTTGGCTCAGAGCTTGAAAAGCAAGCATGGCTGGCTAAGTATGCCACTCCGGCGAATCTTCAGAGTTCGACTCCTGCAGCCAGCACCGCGGATCAGATTAGTACAATCTTGAGAGACCAGTTCGGCATGGTGCCGAAAAGGAGGGCAATCGGCTATTCCAAGCCGTACCCCAACGAGTACGAGTTGATCCCACTACCACCCAAATATCGGCTCCCTGAATTCTCCAAGTTTAGTGGATCAGATGGTTCCAGCTCAATCGAGCATGTGAGCCGATATTTGGCACAGCTGGGCACGATCTCAGCATCAGATGAGCTGCGTGTGAGGTTCTTCGCACAGTCCCTCACGGGATCGGCTTTCGGGTGGTACACATCGCTGCCACCGGACTCAATCCGGACTTGGAAGCGGTTGGAGGAGCAGTTCCACATGCGGTATCACTCGGAGGCTTCCGAGGCTGGCATTGCCGATCTAGCACAAGTAAGACGAAGCGCGGAGAAACAGTGTCAGAATACATCCAGCGCTTCGGGACCGTTAGGAACCGATGCTATTCGGCTCGTGTGACTGAAAAAGAAGCAGTCGAGTTGGCGGTGGTGGGTCTCGCATCACCGATCAAGGATGTGGCCTCCCAAGCAGACTACCCTTCACTGGCGCACATGGTGCAGAAGCTGTCATTATATGAACAGCGCCACCCAGATGTATACCAGGATAAATTCAAGCGTGCGGTGGTCCTGGTTGAGGCAGATGAAGATGAAGGCTTCGCGGGAGATCAAGAGGTAGCAGTGGCTGAATGGACTGGGGGGGGCAAGCCCCGTGTCCTGCAAGTGGGTTAAGCCACAAGGTCCTCCAAGAGGGTTTGACTTCGACGTGCCCAAGGCTGAACAGATTTTCGACCTCTTACTAAGGAGAAGCAGCTAAAGGTACCCGAAGGCCACAAGATCCCCACGGCGCAGGAGCTGAATGGAAAGTCATACTGCAAGTGGCATAACACGTTCACCCATGCCACCAACGACTGCAGGGTGTGGCGTCGGCGAGATCCAGATGGCGATAGAACAAGGGCGTCTAATTTTCAGCCAGTACGCCATGAAAGTCGACACACACCCCTTCCCCGCCGTTAACATGGTGGAGTGCACTTACCCTGGGAAGTGCCAGCCAGGTTTTTCGTTCAACATCAACATGGTAGGACCTGGGCACCACCCTGGTAAGGACAGAGACGAGGGCAGCTGCTCTCATACCAAGGACACAGAGGAAGCCGTTCCACGCGATCGGCTCCGGCACGATGGCAAGCGCTACGTCACAGAGGGAGAAGTGAAGAATGTGAGATATCAGCGACCCCTCTCTGATCACCTCCTCAACAAATACGTGAGTCAATACGACCAACGCCGACGATACGACAATGATGACGAAAGAGATCGTCTGGCTAGCAGGTACGCCAGGAGACATCGTCGGCATGATCGCGACGAGGAGAGATATGAGCGCCACGCCAAGGAAGAATCAAGAGAGCAAGACGACATGGATAGGCACTGGGACTGTCCCTTCTTCAGACACTGCTGGGATTCAGGAATGAGCCGATTGCCTACAGTCGGCAACTGCCCAGAATGTAGACAGAGGAAGAAGGATGCAGCTAACGTGTCCGTGTTCAAACGTCTAGGGCCTCTCCCGCCTCGGAACAAGCACGCTGAGTCCTCTCGGGTGGAAGATCTCGAGGAATCGGAAGACGATGATGGAGAAGAAGAAGATAAGTACCACCGGCCAAGGTGGTGCCCTGATGGACTCAGCCGTTCCCAAAAGCGTAGGGTTCAGCGACTACGTGGTTTGGAGGAAGCCGAAAGGTTGTACATGCACACGTTAAGGAAGGCGCGGCCTGATCTGGCCGCGAAAATTCAGCGAACTCTGGACGAAGAAGGACGGCCACAAAAGAAAGAGTGGCGCCCCAGACAAAAGAAAGCCGATGATGAGACATCGGCTGGCACAAACATGGTATTCATCCTTCCGACGGAGTTTAGTGCTCCAGGATTGGACGAAGCACCTGTGGCACAACTTGACTGCGGCCCACGGCCAGTTACCTTTGAGAAGCCACGAGAAAGAAGCTACAGACATCTGAAGGCCCTGTACTTGCGAGGTTATATCAATGGGCAGCCTGTCAACAAGATGCTGGTGGACACCGGAGCGGCGATCAACATTATGCCATACTCCATGCTACGTCGGTTGGGACGCTCTAGCTCGGACCTAATCAAGACCAACGTTACACTGAGCGATTTCAACGGCCAAGCATCTGACGCACAAGGTGTTCTGAACGTGGATCTGACCGTAGGAAGGAAAACCATCCCTACGACGTTCTTTATTGTCGATAGCAAGAGCACCTATGTTGTCCTCGCTAGGGAGAGATTGGATCCACGCCAATCGTTGCATTCCATCCACGATGCACCAATGCTTAATACAGTGGGATGGAGATGAAGTAGAGGTCGTCCACGCAGATGACTCAGCCGAGATTTCAACGGCTGGCATGAACGTTTGGGAGACAACAGGCCAAGAACCACTCTCAGGCATCAATTTGGACGACTGCGAGCGCATCGACGTGACGAAGGACGGGGTTAGGCTGGTCTTATCCACCGGCCTGACCGTATAGAAAGAACAAATCTATGGACGAACGTGGCGAGGCCGATCCTTGTGATCGGCCCCAAAGATCTATGGACGAACATTGCAAAACCTTCATTGAGCGATTCAATCAACATGGAGGCCGATTCCAGACAATCGGCCAAAATTATCCTCACCATACGTTCCGCCCGTGTTCAACGTCGATCTAACAGCAACGGGTTTACGTCGGCCGATGAGCCGGACGAAGTCAATATTGGTCCTAACGGAGCCGACGTTCAAATACAGTGCCTTGGCTAACTACGGAGCCGATATCCGCAGCTACCCGGCGATTCGGCTCGGGGGCACCTAATCGGATGAACATGTGCGATACATGTGCGGTGAAATATTGGGGGCCGATAGAAAAATCGGCCGATAAAAAAAAATCTCACGATGTACAGCCGATGCACGGACATCGACTTTAGAGCTAAGAAACAAAGCCGATGCACAGCCATCGACTCTAGTACAAATTACACAGGATCTACCAGCTGCGTGTTCAAGACGCGGATTTCGACCAAGTCGGTCTTCAGTTCATCTTCGAGGCCTTCTTCTTCCTTGAGGGAGTGAACAATGAGCTGATTTTGTTGCCCGAACCTTCTCTTTGAGAACCTTCTCTTGAAGTTAGCCAGTTCGGCAGTGCTGTCAGAGGTGTCAGTTTTGGCGTACAAGGCAGCCTTTGCTCATTAAGCCGTTGGTGTTTCGTCTGCAATATCGGCTTTCAATGGAAGGAAAGGTGATCGGCTCTGGTGTATCTACTGTCGGCTTGGCCAAGTTAGCCACCTTCTCAGCTACACTCATAGGAATTGCTGGGACCAGAGTGGCTGACCTTCTCTTGGAGGCCGATGGTGGCAAGTTTGGCTGGCTCTGCGTGGTGGTTTTCTCAGATTCGCTCGAGCTCGGGTCCATTTGTCTGAACTGTATGTCCTCACCGCCGTTCTCGCCTTGACTGAGGCTCGGGGGGTAGCTGACCTGGTAGATACTCTGTTTTTAGAAGCCGATTGGGGTGTCATCGGCTGGCCCTGCATCATAACCTTCTTCAAAGGTGGTGAGTTCTTGCAGGAGAGGATCACTGGAGCTGGTGGGAGGAATTTAAAGGGGGATCCATCATCATTGACAGGCTCTGGACCATCTTGTTGCTGCAAAGAAACAAAGCAGGTTTATAAAGCATCACTGGAAACTATCACGAGGAGATTTGCGAGCAAGTGGCACCTGTTCTGCAGAAGTATCAGTTTCAGCGTCAAGTTATTTCAGCAACGGTCCTAGGGCTCTCCTGAAGGGATGGGTTTTCCACATTATCCACCAGATTTCAAGGTCATCAGTCGAAGAGATGAAGGGTAGATTGTGAGGGACCGATGCGTTCCATCGGCTCATTGAGCATTGACCAAGTTGACAATCGCTCCTTAGTAGAAGAGATGAAGGATAGATTGTGAGGGACCGATGCGTTGCCATCGGCTCATTGAGCATTGGCTAAGTTGACAATCGGCAAAGTCAGTATGAGGGGAAATCGGCTAAATTAGCATAAAGGAAATCGGCAAAATCAAATTGGAGGAAATTCTTCATTGATAATGGGATTCCTTACATAAAGAGCTGATTGCTCTCAAAAGAAAGTACCAGGGGATACATTGCCCCATCTACTACTACTGATCCTATGCTAAGGGTCCTATCTATGGGCCGTCGTTGCCCTCGTCGTCGCCGTCGCCGCTGTCGGCGCTACTCCCGGCGGGCTCGTCGTCGCT
This sequence comes from Lolium rigidum, assembly GCF_022539505.1. Taxonomy (NCBI): domain Eukaryota; kingdom Viridiplantae; phylum Streptophyta; class Magnoliopsida; order Poales; family Poaceae; genus Lolium; species Lolium rigidum. The sequence continues at coordinate 143,294,981 of NC_061514.1, forward strand.
GCTGCCGCGGCCGCCGGCAGGGCCCTCGTTGTCCTCGTCTTCCTCGTCAGCGTCGTCGTCGCTGTCGAAGTCCCTGAGGTTCCCCGGCCAGGGGCAGAAGCGCTTGGCCGGCGGTTCATCGGAGGAGGTGTCGTCGTCCTCCTCCTCCTCCTCCTCGGAGGAGGAGGAGGTGAAGTCGTCCCAGGATAAGCGATCGTCATCGCTCTCCTCCTCCGTTTCCCCGTCGGCAAGGAAGCGGAGGTCACTTTCCCCGTCGGTCGAGGACTTGTCGTCCTCAGACCAGACGGAGAAGTCGTGACTGGACTCGTCCCCGTCTTCGATGGCGCGGCGGATGTTGGCCTCGTGGGCCTCCTCCGGATCCCACTCCGGCGTCGGCTCGCGGGAGGGGGAGGACTGGGTGGAAAGACCCGATGAGGCAGAGGAGGAAGAAGACATGGTGGCAGAGGAGGGCTTTTGGGGTGCTAATGCGAAGGGGATGAAGAAGCAAACTGTTTGGAGCGGTTAAATAAAAGGGGATATAGTGGTGATTCAATGCCACAGCAGTTTCCGAGGAAGTGGTGCCCAAAGAAAAAAAAATTTGCCAGGTCACGCGGAGAAGTTGAGAAGGCAAGGCATCATGATGGATACTGCGACGGTTCTGCTCTGCCACGACATGACCCGACGAAGAAAAAGCAGAGTGATTTTGGAATTGTCATTTCCAAAACCAGGGGGGCATGTGTTATCACCAGAATTTGACCGGATCAGAGGTGGGCCGCGATTAAAGATGGGCTTGAAGAATATACATGGAAGAAGTACATGAATCGGCCTTGTTACAAAGTTTGGGCTAGTTTGCCCGTGTATCTGTAAATATAGTAGGATACGTGTCGTTTAGATAGAGTTTGGCTCGTACACGGTTGGGATTATTCCCACGTTAGAAAGTCTACGGACTATAAATATGTATCTAGGGTTACTGAAATAAACAACAATCACGTTCACCACAAACCAATCTAGGCGCATCGCCAACTCACTTGTCTCGAGGGTTTCTTCCGGGTAAGCATCATGCTGCCTAGATCGCATCTTGCGATCTAGGCAGTACACGTTTATTCGTTGTTCTTGCGTTGCTCGTGCTGAAGCCTTGTTGATGGCGAGCAACGTGGTTATCATAGATGTGTTAGGGTTAGCATTGTTTCATCGTATCATATGCTTTCGTCCGTGCAACCCTTAGACGTCTAGCCGCCCTTACACCTATCTTAGGTGTAAGGGCGGCACCTCGCTTGATCGTTATTTAGTAGATCCGATCCGTTATGATTGCTCCTTGTTCTTCAAGGATTAGTTTAATATCTGCATAGTTAGGCCTTACAAACGGGTTGAAGGATCCAAGTGGCACGTAGGGTGTAGTTTGCTAGCCCTAGACAGGATGTTCCGGGGATCAACTTCATGTTGGTTTTTAGGTCTTGTCTAGGGTCGGTTTATGATCACCGTGCGTGGCCGCCAGGCTCAATCATGCGTAGGATGTTCCGATTATGTGGTGAAAACCCTAAATCGTAGTAGGTCGTTTTAGCTTTATTTCGATCAAGCAGGACCACCATATGATCGTACACCTTGTACGAATCATGGGTGGATCGGCTCTTTGAGCCGATCCACAGGACAACCTGAGAGCCGATCGAGGCTCGTATTTAATGTTTACGTGTATGCCATGCAGGAAACTAAGCGAGGCACATCCATCACCTTCCTGACCAGGTATAGGTCAGGTGGCACGCCCTTGCACAAGCATCGGACGTGCGTGCCGAGTCTTTGCGGGCCGTCGCTCGAGGGACCAGGGCCAACCGCAGTCCTGGGAGCCTCCCGGCTCTACTGTGTTGCCCGTCGCTGCTCGCCGGTGGGTTTCTGACCGCAACACCATTTTATTCAAACAAAACAAAAAACAAAAACAAACCGACGCTCCAAAAAAAGCACATAAGATGTGATGGAATAAGAATATAGTTTCAGGGGAGGAACCTGATAATGTTGTCGATGAAGAAGGGGATGCCTTGGGCATCCCCAAGCTTAGACGCTTGAGTCTTCTTGATATATGCAGGGGTGAACCACCGGGGCATCCCCAAGCTTAGAGCTTTCACTCTCCTTGATCATGTTGTATCATCTCCCTCTCTTGATCCTTGAAAACTTCCTCCACACCAAACTTAGAACAACTCATTAGAGGGTTAGTGCAATCAAAATATACATGTTCAGAGGTGACATAATCATTCTTAACACTTCTGGACATTGCACAAAGCTACTGAAAGTCAATGGAATCAAAATATCCATCGAACATAACAAAACAGGCAATGCGAAATAAAAGGCAGAATCTGTCAAAACAGAACAGTTCGTATTGACGAATTTTATTGAGGCACCAGACTTGCTCAAATGAAAATGCTCAAATTGAATGAAAGTTGCGTACATATCTGAGGATCGCTCACGTAAATTGGCATAATTTTCTGAGTTACCTATAGAGAATTTTTCCCAGATCCGTGACAGCAAAGAAATCTGTTTCTGCGCAGTAATCCAAATCTAGTATGAACCTTACTATCAACGACTTTACTTGGCACAATAAAACACTAAACTAAGATAAGGAGAGGTTGCTACAGTAGTAAACAACTTCCAAGACACAAAATAAAAACAAAGTACTGTAGTAAAAAACATGGGTTGTCTCCCATAAGCGCTTTTCTTTAACGCCTTTCAGCTAGGCGCAGAAAGTGTGTATCAAGTCTTATCGAGAGATGGAGCATCGTTATCATAAGCTCCCCCATCCGTAGTGGTACTAAGGGATTTGTCAATTTTAGGTCTATAATAATACTTCTTTGGTTTAGGCACTTTAGAGACATACATAAACTTTTGCTCCTTACCCACATAAGCTTTCTCCTTATATTTAAGAGAAGAAAAAGTTGAACTCAAGGTTCCCATAGCTTTTTCAAGTTCGCCAATCCTATTGGTTTGATTATCATGGACAACACAAGTTCCTAGGACACTAATACTTTCATCAATTCCTCCTAAGGATTTATCAAGTTCATCAGTTTTATCAAGTAACATTTCCAATTTAGTTTCAATACTTGGAAAAATTTTCTCTATGGTTTCCAATTTTTTCATAACATCTTCAAGAGAGATTTCAATTTTAACTTCATCAACAGGGGGTATTCCAAATAGACTCTCAATAATGCAGCTAGTTTCTAATGCAGGAGTACTTAGGAAGTTACCTCCGGCGAGACAATCAAGAACATACCTATTCCAGCTAGAGATACCAACATAAAAATTCCTGAGTAAAATAGTGGTGGAGTGTTTCTTAGTGCACCTATTATGGGCATTACTAATTCTATACCAAGCATCTCTTAAACATTCTCCCCCTTGTTGCTTAAACGAACGAACTTCAACTTCAGGATTACTCATTTTAGCAATAGTAAATAAAGCAAACTAGATAAAGTAAATGCAAGTAACTAATTTTTTTGTGTTTTTGATATAGCAAACAAGATAGCAAATAAAGTAAAAACTAGCAACTAATTTTTTTGTGTTTTGATTTAGTGCAGCAAACAAAGTAGTAAATAAAATAAAGCAAGACAAAAACAAAGTAAAGAGATTGAGATGTGGAGACTCCCCTTGCAGCGTGTCTTGATCTCCCCGGCAACGGCGCCAGAAATTTAGCTTGACACGCGTACAGCACGCGTTCGTTGGGAACCCCAAGAGGAAGGTGTGATGCGTACAGCGGCAAGTTTTCCCTCAGTATGAAACCAAGGTTTATCGAACCAGTAGGAGCCAAGAAGCACGTTGAAGGTTGATGGCGGCGAGATGTAGTGCGGCGCAACACCGGGGATTCCGGCGCCAACGTGGAACCCGCACAACACAAACCAAGTACTTTGCCCCAACGAAACGAGCGAGGTTGTCAATCTCACCGGCTTGCTGTAACAAAGGATTAGATGTATAGTGTGGATGATGATTGTTTGCGAGAAAACAGTAGAACAGTATTGCAGTAGATTGTATTTCGAGTATAGAGAATTGGACCGGGGTCCACGAGTTCACTAGAGGTGTCTCTCCCATAAGATAAACAGCATGTTGGGTGAACAAATTACAGTTGGGCAATTGACAAATAAAGAGGGCATGACCATGCACATACATATTATGATGAGTATAGTGAGATTTAATTGGGCATTACGACAAAGTACATAGACCGCTATCCAGACATGCATCTATGCCTAAAAAGTCCACCTTCCAGGTTATCATCCGAACCCCCTCCAGTATTAAGTTGCTAACAACATACAATTGCAATAAGTATTGCGCGTAATGTAATCAGTAACTACATCCTCGAACATAGCACCAATGTTTTATCCCTAGTGGCAACAGCACATCCATAATCTTAGAGATTTCTGTCACTTCCCGCATTCACGGAGACATGAACCCACTATCGAGCATAAATACCCCCTCTTGGAGTTAATAGCAAAAACTTGGCTAGAGCCTCTACTAATAACGGAGAGCATGCAAGATCATAAACAACAAATAGATATAAATTGATAATCAACATAACAAGTATTCTCTATTCATCGGATCCCAACAAACACAACATATAGAATTACAGATAGATGATCTTGATCATGTTCGGCAGCTCACAAGACCCGACAATTAAGCACAATGAGGAGAAGACAACCATCTAGCTACTGCTATGGACCCATAGTCCAGGGGTAGACTACTCACACATCACTCCGGAGGCGACCATGGCGGCGTAGAGTCCTCCGGGAGATGATTCCCCTCTCCGGCAGGGTGCCGGAGGCGATCTCCCCGAATCCCCCGAGATGGGATTGGCGGCGGCGGCGTCTCCGGAAGGTTTTCCGTATCGTGGCTCTCGGTATCGGGGGTTTCGCGACGAAGGCTATTTGTAGGCGGAAGGGCAGGTCAAGGGGCGTCACGAGGGGCCCACACCATAGGTCGGCGCGGCCGGGCTTGGGCCGCGCCGCCCTATGGTTTGGCCACCTCGTGGCCCCACTTCGTTTCCTCTTCGGTCTTCTGGAAGCTTCGTGGCAAAATAGGACCCTGGGCGTTGATTTCGTCCAATTCCGAGAATATTTCCTTACTAGGATTTCTGATACCAAAAACAGCAGAAAACAGCAACTGGCACTTCGGTATCTTGTTAATAGGTTAGTTCCAGAAAATGCACAAATGTGACATAAAGTGTGCATAAAACATGTAGATATCATCAATAATGTGGTATGGAACATAAGAAATTATCGATACGTCGGAGACGTATCAGACGGGGACGCTGAGAAAGTTTTGAAGGACGGACCCGCTTCAGACCTGCAGAAGCCACGGGCGCGGCTGTCTCTCGACGGCGCCGGTGAGACGCGGATCGTGGAGCGCGTGATCCAAGGAGGAGGAGGAGGATCGATGCATACTCCGATGCTTACCAGGACCAACTACCAGGAGTGGTCCCTGGTGACGAAGGTGCAAATGGAGGCCGAGGGCCTCTGGGACGTCCTCGTCAATGACCTCTTCGGCAACAAGCGCGACGATCGCTGTGCTCTGGCCTTCATCCTTAAGGGGGTGCCGCCAGAGCTGACTCGCGTTCTCGCCGTCAAGGCCACCGCGAAGGAGGCCTGGGAGACTGTCAAGGTCATGCGCGTGGGCACCGACCGCGTGCACAGGGGAGCTGAGCTCATCGTCCTCCAGCTCGAGCCGACTCGGTCCTGACCTGCGTCAGACGCAACGTCGCCGGTGATTGCTCGCGTCTGTTTTGCAACGATGCCGGTGATTGCTCGCGTCTTCCAGGGATGCGCTGGGAATCCTGAAACTGCTCACGAACGAGGAAAAAAAAGTCCAACATTATCTTTTGGCTGTTTTGCATTAAGGACCCTTCAAGACAGGAATTGGCAAAACAGCTACAAGCAGTTCTAGTCAGATTTGCATACTACATCTCAACATTTCAGATTTTGCATTCCACTATCAGATAACAAAGTTGCTCACCCTTTTTGTCGAAGTTGTCTCAACGTACACCAAATTTGTTCCGCCTTGTATAAAAGTTGCTTTTAATTATTTTTGTGAAATTGTTTTACTTGCAATGAAGTTGGTTAATTGCACATCAAAAATTCCTTGGGCGACAGAGCGTCCGCGTGTCCGCGCGGTGGCATCCTATAAGAGGAGAGCACCATTTTTTTTTGCCACCGCATGCCCGCATTTTTGTATAGATTTTCCCATCAATATTACCTAGAGACTAATTTACGTTACTACGTGACTTGGTATGGTAGCCGATCATGCCAAACAGACTACACTGTTTTGTTACCACAATTTATTTTGTTAAATCCTAATCATAAATTTTAGATCCAACCAATGTTGAGGAAACCGTTTATCGGTGTTAACTCGGTCGGTAGGAAATTAGCAATTATAGAAAAATCGCCCAATTAACCGGGCAATAAATAAGTTAATCGATCGATAAATGAGTTTATCGGCTAATCGGTGACCACCCAATAGCGATTAATCGGCCGATTAATCGTTGAATTGGACGATTTTTCGAAATAATATAGATGATGTGGTTTAATGTGGTGGCTTTATTAGACATTCGTATATCGTATATTCCTTTAAGTATATAGTAGATAGAAATAGATAGATGTATACCTTGTTTGATGAAATGGAGGTAATACTATATAGGTGTATTTGGGATATGGGGAGTTATCCATCACGTGGGTAATCGGATCAGATTATCCAACATTCAACAACGACGGTTTCATCGGATAGCAAGAGCCGAGAGCGGCCCATATCTTCCAACCGGCATTTACCATTCGCGTTGGATCCATGCATGATATATCTCCGTGCATGCACCCTGCCACTCGGTCGAGCGTGAACGCCGAGGGCGCACCACCCGCCTCCATGGAGACCCGCTCAGCCGCTCTCGATCGGCTCCATCGGAGATTCGGAGCTGCTCTCCTCAGTATTCTCTCTCGCGATCATAGATACATAGGCGACGGCCGGGCACAGCTGCTGCAACCACGTACGTAGGCTCGCAGCCACCGTACCAGGCCACCACATACGCAGCCACGCGCGCGCGACGCCCGTCCGTCCATGGCGCCCCCACCGCTCCACCGCCCGCCCTACTTAGGCCCCACTTGGCCCATCGCGCGCCACCGTTCCGCACCACCATTGACGCCCCCGCCAGCGCTCCACCCCTGCTCCGACCTCCTCACCGAGGCGCTCGGGGCCGAGAGCTTAGACCCAGACGACGTCGCCATGGACGGCGTCGCCGCGGTCGAAGCCCGGGACCCGCCTTGCAAGAGAGAGCAGCGTGAGCCTGATGATGGCGCCGACCAAGGTTTCGTGATGCCGAGGCGGACGAGGAGCGGGAGGGTGTTCCCTCCACCGATTTCCGTGATCGGCAAGGGCGGGCGCCCGTGGCTGACTCTCCGGGCGCATAGGGAGGACGGCCGGCTCGTGCTGCGGGAGATGCGGCTGCCGTCGCAGGAGCTGCTCCAGCCGTGCAGGGAGGACGGGAGGTTTAAGCTGTTCAGGCACCCGGAGGCCGGCGGCCGATGCGTCGTTGCCAGCGCTAGATCACCCACCGCGGCGCAGGACTAGGGAAAGGGGAGCAGTTTGAGATGGAGCGGCTGATCCAACAGACTTATCTGTAATTTAGTAGTTCCTGCGTGACAGAACTCGAGTTATTCCTCACCTTCCTGCAACTATATATGTTCATGATCATCTTGCATTCTCGTCTGATCTATCTATCCATGCATGGCTGGAAAAATCATCTCCCACATGTTCCAATGTCTCTCGATCGATCTGTTCCGTAGCATGTGAACTGGAATACACTACATTGAATATATCAAAATCACTTGGAAAACAACAATTAATCATCACACAAGATTTTTATATCATACGGAGCGAGTATTTAACTTCAGTTTTCACGTGGAAATGTAAGTTATTTATTATCTTATTTTTTGGTGTTAAGAAATCAAACCTCACATACACAATAAAATTACTCAAGATCAACCAATTAATTGATAGCATTGTCCACAGAGAGTGTATCCATACCGTCTATACTGCATCAAGATTCGTGCAACTTCTTTTTGTTCCCCTCTCAAACAATTTCTCATTTTTGTATCTCTCACACCACACATTGTTTGAACTCGAAAATTTGCAGATCACTTAAGCATAACAATTGGAACGTGCGAAAAATATTTTGGATTGTTTTAATCATTGTGTATATATATATTTAAAGAATTTATTTTAAAGTTTAAATAATTTGCAATTTAAAATTGCACAAAAAAATTCCAAACTATTTTTCCCACATTCAATTTTTTATTTTTGAGTGAATTGCAAAAAAATAAAATAAAAAAATTATATAATTGAGAGATATGAAAAAGAAAAAGTAAAAAAAAAAGGTGGTGGCAGAGCGCACCTGCGCTCTTGCAATTTTCCCTTATCCACCTGCACAGGAAGTAACCTAATTTGAGCTTATCAAGGGAACAAAGCGTGCAAGTTTATCCAAATCGTGTTTTTCTTCTAGCTAACTTAAGTATCTAAAATTTTGACCTCAGCTTGTTTACACCATAATTTTTTTTTAAAACAAACACGATACAAACGCAGATATGTATATACACGCGGATACACTCGCCCTATAAATACACACACCTAATGAGAACCTCCGAACACGAGCGAAGCTCCTCTAAGGTCAAGTACCTAGGTACGACACCTGCCCTACCTTGAATTTTGGCCAAATAATTTATATAGGTATGCATCTCTAACTATTTGGTAGCAGTTTTTGCATTTTCTGTCTGGTCCAAAGAAACAAAGGGAAATCACGATACATGGGCAAGACAATTTAATTTTTTGCATCAATTTAATTTTATGCTTTAGAGTTTGCCCGGTCCTAATTATTATATTTTCCTTCACCACTGGCCTCTAAAGACTGCATATATCAGATACTTTTGGTGTGCGCAGGTTAGATACCACAAACCTGTAAACGTGGCTACGTATAACATTGGAAAAAAAATTGGCATTGTGTTTGCATCATAATACTTTCATGAAATTATCTGAAATGTTTAGAGGTAACTTTGTGAATTAAGGAGAAATGTGGTGCTTATTAACGGGGTCAGCAATTTAGGTGAGCCCAACGGCTTGTGGAGACAGTCACTGTACGACTTTAGCGGAAATTCAGTTTGACTCACATGTGCATAGGTGCATATGCTCCCTCTACCAAAAAAAATACATTTCGAAGTGTCTAAAATTTTTGAAAAAAAAAATCTACATGTACATATCCATAATATATGTGCATTCGTCAAGTTTCGCGAAAAATATTATTTTTCGTTGCCTATGTGAAAAATAGAAAAAAAATCTTGTGAAAAGCCTTATTTTTAGCGCCAATTTTTGTCTTTTTTACACACGTCACACGACAAGTTGATTTTTCATGAAACGACCTTGTGGTGCGTAGCACGTGAAGATGTATATGCGAATTTTTTATTTTAAACTTTTTAACATTTCAAAATATCTTTAACATGGGTTTCAAAATAAAATGAGCATATGCTCCCATGAACTAAAACTCCACTCCCCGACTTTAGTACTTATTTTTCTAGTCCCATAATATAAGATGTTAGTACAAGCAAGATAGAAATATATTGGTTGTAATATCATCTTGTATTATTGGACGAAGTTACTAAAAAATAAACCTTGTCCTTATAAGTAATCAGTAAAATCAACCAAAATGTAGTGAAAATGAATAAATTTTGTAGAAGTTAGTGACGTGTGCAATCTCGCAAGTTGCTCATATCAATACATTTCAGTTCATTCTAATGATAATTAATTTATTCATGTATTTTTTGTGACCCCCGTTCGACCATATTTTGGGAGGGGCGTGTTATATTTGATTTCGAGAGAGTGGAATACTTTTTTCTTACCTTGAAAGTTTAGAAGAATGTTAACAAATGCATGACATAAAAAAGTTTTATTTACACGAGGTACCAAAAATACGATTTAAAATATGTATGTATTATATTTTTTACTCTATTCCGACTCATATATTGTGTTTCCTATGTTGATTTTTCGTTGTAGATCAATATAAATATAACTATTCATATATGATACATAAATTTTTAATATATAACAACATATAAATAACATTGGAAAAAAATTGCATTGTGTTTGCATCATAATACTTTCACGAATTATCTGAAATTTTAGAGGTAACTTTGTGAATTAAGGAGAAGTGTGGTGCTTATTAACGGGGTCAACAAGTAGATGAGCCCAACGGCTTGTGGAGACAGTGTACGACTTTAGTACTCTTATTTTTCTAGTCCCATAATATAAGATGTTAGTACAAGTAAGGTAGAAATATATTGGTTGTAATAATATCTTATATTATTGGATGAAGGTAATAAAATTTAAACCTTGTCCTTATAAGTAATCAGTAGAATAAACCAAAACGAAGCGAAAATGAATAAATTTTGTAGAAGTTAGTGACGCGGGAGATCTCACAAGCTGCTCAGATCAATACATTTCATTTCATTTCATTCCTAGTGAGGATTAATTTAGCCATGTAATTTGTGTGACCCCGTTTGATCATATTGTGGGAGGGGCGTGTTATATTTGATCTCAAGACAGTGGAATAGTTTTGGAAAAAGTCTACATAACCCCACAACTTTCGAGTTTCGGGCGCAACACCCGCTTCACTTCAAACTGGCATACTTAACCCCCTCAAGTATCCAAAACCATGCACTTGACCCCCTGAGGCCACTCAAAGTTGTTTTGCACGATGTTTTTGCTAACGTGGCGGCTGGGGAAACCACCTTAACCCTCTCTCCCTTCACATCGTCCTCCCCACGAGCTCCTAACCGCCGCCATGGAAGACCATGACTACACCAGCGCCATGGACGCCCCCACACCGGACTTAGTAGTTGAAAAGCTTCGCCTCACCCTCTTCTTCCTCCTCGTCTCAGCAATTTATGCGGGGCACTCGGAAATTGACCTCACGGTCCACCTTTTCCCTGCCTCCGACCGAGCTCCGACCGTTCAATTCGTCGCCTCCATTCCTCCGCTGTCCTCACCGACCACTCCATCATCCTCAAGGTAAGCAGTCCCCCCCCCCCCCGACCAAATACTGGTCATTTTCGTGCACCATAGCATCGAACCGATGAGCTCCGCCGCGCGCTTCCGCTCCGGTGATCACCGTCGTCACTCCCGGTGACCATTCAACCCCTCGTCGCCCGACCGCATCCCCTCGTTGCTCCACTCCGGATCCACGCCCCCGCGACCTCACCCAGGCGTCATTTGCCGTTGCCATGCGTCGCCGACCCTAGCAAACGCATCGTGCGGCTGTCCCCTTCAGATGCATTTCTATGCATTGACGTTGTGGGAGAATAAAAGAATGACACATGGCCAAAAATATCGTGCAAAACTGCTCAGAATGGCCCTAGGGGGTCAATTGCATGGTTTTGGATAGTTGAGGGAGTTAAGTATGCCATTTTAAAGTTGAGGGGGTACTGGGTCCCAAACCCGAAAGTTGTGGGGGTTATGTAGATTTTTTCCAATAGTTTTTCGCTAGTTATTCTACACTTACTCTGTTTCTGTATATATGGATTTTACGTCACCTAAATTTTATCTTGCGTTGTAAGTTTAGAAGAATATATTAAAAATGCATGGTATAAAAAGTTTTATTTACACAAGGTACCAAATATACGATTTCAAATACATATGTAGTAGTGTATATTTTTACGCTATTCCAACTCATATATTGTGTTTCCTATGTTGTCGATCAATATGAATGTAATAACTATTCATATATGAAACATGTAACAACATATAAATATCTTTGGTGTAGCATTGCTGTGTTCATGGATTGAAATTTATAACTTCAATTCTTGAGAGATCCACGGTCCAATTTAATTAATTGACTTCTAGATCCGTTTCAAAAAAAATCTAAGAAAACATGATTATCGGGACTCCGGTCCAGTTCGTCCTGCACAACCTCTTCTTCCCGCACATTTCGCATCGCCTCCCACGCTTTTTCGTTTCCGCATAGCGCCCCGCCGCGAGACATCGGCATGGACCATGGCCGCCATGGCGACGGCGAACCCTGCACCACCTCCAACCTTCTCCTCGCAATCCCGTACATTCACCGCAAGCATTTCACTGCGCACCTGCAGAGCCATATCCCGCTCCCGATCCCTAGCTCTAACCGCGACACCGGCGCGCTCCATCCACCTCCGCGCACGGGCCACCAAGAACGGCTCGGCACCGCCGCACCCGCTCTCTGAGGTCCTCCCCTACGTCGCCGCGGAGTGGCGGACCATCGCCAAGGGGTGGGCGTGCGCGGCGGCCGCCGTGTACTGCCTCTCGCGCACGGTGCCCGCCGCGGGGCGCCTCCCGCGCGCGCTCGCCGCCGGCGTGGGCGTGGGCGGGGGCGTGTCGCCGGAGGTCTCGAGGGGCGTGGTCGCGCTCGCGGCGCTCGCCTCCGCGCGCGCGGCCGCGGCGTACGTGCAGCAGGCGCTGCTCTGGGAGGCGGCGCTGCGGGCGGTGGCCCGCCTGCGGGAGTGCGCCTTCGAGCGCCTGCTCGCGCGTGACCTCGTGTTCTTTGATGGCAGGGCGGGGATGGCTGCCGGAGACATCGCGCACCGGATCACGGATGAGGCCGATGATGTAGCCGACGCGGTGTACTCTGTTCTCAATGTAAGGTTCCTTCACCCTGCTAGATAGAGATGCGTATGCGTTGGATGAATTGTAGGAAAGATGTTTGGGGAAATGCTCCCCTCAGCCTTACTTATATCCTTTCCCCATTTCTTTTGAACGTTCCTCATACTTCATATGTATAGCCATGCAAGCTCTTCCGATTATTGCACTGGCCATTGTGCCACGCTAATTTTTGTTACTAATTCTGTTGCAGACAATCGTGCCGACAAGCTTGCAGTTGATAGCAATGGGCACTCAAATGGTGGCAATAAATCCTCAGCTCTCATTAGTTGCAGCAATGGTAAACCAATCTCATAGTTCGACTGTTCTTTCATGGTCACTTCTATGAGTACTGCTTAATTTTCTCTCCACATTACATGAATAGGTAATTCCATGCATGTGCGTAGTCATCGCAAAGCTTGGTGAAAGGCTCCGTCAAATGGCCAGGGAGGCTCATCTTAGCCTCGCCATGCTTGCAGCCTATCTCAATGATGTCTGGTTTATTAGCACTCGTTGGAGTTCATCTATAACAAGCATGTGCAGCCATGCGGGGATTGTTGCTTACTTGAATTGAATGCCCCTTGTAGGTCCTTCCATCGATGCTCACTGTGAAGGCAAACAACGGGGAGCGCAAAGAGATATTAAGATTCCATGAGTTAGCTCTTGTTGATCTGAAGAATAACCACGCATTTTTCCTTCCCAAGAGAAATTTAATTATGCATTTGTTTTCCTGTCGATGTGAATATGAGTACAGTATTCCCTCAAGACTTTTCTCACCTGAAGAGGAATTATCAAAGAGTGTTGATTGTGTAGGAAATTAGGAATATAAAAAAAAACGTTTTCCATTTTTGTACTTGTGCTTTAGAAGCAAATTTAGGTATTAAGTTTTAGAACTTACCCTTGTTCCTACTTTGTTTTATTAACATAACTTTTTTGAGAAACTTTGAATGTGTTTTTCTTCAAGTGCTAAATCTAGTTTATCATGCACCGCTTTCTTCTCGTAAATACTTTTGATTAGATCTTAATATAATCTATTCCCTGCATAGGATTTTGGGAAGGCATACAATGAATATAAACAAGGAGAGCCAGCATTAGAACGCATATTTGATCTAACAAGGTTCATCCATGAGGTAATCACCATTTCTTGTTTTCTAAGGACTGACTTCTATTTTTTTAAATATAAGATGATCATGGACAAGATCACAAGACAAGTCATTAGTACGTTGTTTTCAAAGGTTTCTAATGTATTTGTAGTTTTCGAAAACTGCAATGAAGTATTATTTTCTGGATTGGATTGGCTTTCAGTACACAAGTGAAAATCCGCTTGAAGGCATAAAGATTTCTATTCAGATTTGTCAGAAATGAATTACCTTTCAGAAAATATAACTTTTTGCTAGAATTTTCTTGGTTTTTAATAGCTGTAATCAAGGGAAAAAAAACTATGACAATATTTTTTTATTGTGTCCATCATAAGTTGTAACTCATGCGCCCATGCTTCTTTGGTGTGCTGTAGGCGAGGGATAAACCAAGTGCAGTTCATTTAAATTCTGTTGAGGGAGATATTCAGTTCCACGACGTTACATTCAGATATGTTGCTGGTATGCCTCCTGTAGTAGATCGCGTGAATCTTCATATCAAACCAGGAGAGACTATTGCTATTGTCGGACCATCCGGTGGAGGCAAAACTACTCTTGCCAAATTACTCCTCCGTCTTTATCATCCACAAAGTGGTACTGATCTGAATCCCAATAGAACAGCAGTGTAGATTCTGTAATATTTTGTACATATTTGAGCCCTTTAGCTGAAGTAGTTTGGTATCCCGAATTCCCATTTTGTTGTGTTTAAAATCCATGGTTATCTTCTAATATTGCTATTTGTAAATTTTCCTTTTAGGATATATAGTTCTGGACAACCATGATATTCAAGACATTCAGCTAAAATGCATGAGAACACATATTGCTTTTGTTTCACAGGATCCGGTAATTACCTGTGGTAATTTTTTTTGTGCCAGTACAGTTTCAAAGCATCTCATTCGGGATGTTTAAAACTACTTGTTTGTTCTTCCTTTGCAACTCTTGATGTAACTTAGTTTAGGTGGCATCCCAACAGCCAACACACAGATAACTCAAATATGTTATTTTGCATGTTGGACTAATTACATAATGCACTATCATTGTATGCTCACATGTTCAGTTCATCTTTTATCATTTCATAGATGTTATTTTCCGGTAGAATTGCTGAAAATATTGCTTATGGAGACCCTACGGGAAATATTGATATGAGAAAAGTTGAGAATGCTGCTAAGACTGATAATGCTGATGAGTTCATTAAGATGTTGCCCAAGGGATACGGCTCATATGTAGGACAGAGAGGTTCTAGTTTAAGTGGCGGGCAGAAACAAAGGTAAAATACCCGCTATCACAATATCTAGTATATTTTATCTTTTTTACTAACCTGATCTTAATGTTTCATGAAACTCATTGCCGTGCATATTTTCAACCTACAGGTTATCTATTGCAAGAGCAATCTATCAGAACTTCCATACTGATATTGGATGAAGCAACGTCTGCTTTGGACAGCAGATCTCAGCTGCTACTGAAACAAGCACTGATGAACTTGATGACAAATCATACTGTAAGTGGCATAGCAGTATCGTTCTTCAGAGATTTCTCTATGCTGTCTGTTCTCATGATTTTACTGTGTACAACATTTCCCACTTTCAGGTTTTAATCATTGCTCATAGGTTGGAAATGATCCTGATGGCTGATAGAATTGTTTTACTAGAGGGCAGTGAAGTGCGAGAGATGACAAGATCAGCTTTCTTGTCTAGAGATGGCCACTTCTCGCAACCAGATGCCCTGAGTCCAGAATTGGGCGATATTTGATTTTATTAGGGAAAGGTGGTATGTCTTGTCTATGATACCGCTCAAGCCTAAAGGCATTCACAGCATGATCAGACAGTGGACGCAGGATGTTTCCGTAGGCGCCCGTCGACCAGCCAAATCGTAGACTACTACCCCTCAGGCAGAAAACTCCTGTGTAACCCCTTAACCTTGTACATAGTTTTTCGCCTTTCTCTTGTGAAGCACACACTGCTTACAGTTGTGGCGCACTTCATTTGTGCTCCCTGGCTTAATTTGAGATTTCAAATCGCCAATCTTCAGAATCCGCAAATTCATGATAAAAATGCATAGGCTGGAGTATATCGACGCCTCAAATGAGAAGTAATGAAGAAAGTAGTCAATGTTAACAGCAGCATCAAAAATACGCCGGGTAGCTACAAAATAAAGACGAAGCTTGACTTGATGTGTAGCGTTCATTCCCGCAAAAAAAAAAAAGGTGTGCAGTGTTCAGGTCCTGTTTCTTTTTCTTTTGGTAGAAGCAAACATATAGAAGAAAGGGATTTCTATTTTCGTGCCCTCGGGTCCTTAGTTGTACTAAGTTTTCCCTAGCCCCTTAGTTTTTCCTCAGTTTTCCCCTCCTCTATTTTAAAACACTCACAAGTGTTGGAACGGTCGGTAGCCGTCAGGTCAGAGGACCTTGACCGTTAGTCTGACCTGGTGGGGCTGCACAGGGGCAGCTCCTCCCTGACCGTCTCGTGCTGACGGGTAGGGTCAGGAGACAGGTCGGAGCAGCCATCCATCTATCGCTGACGTGTGGGCCATTTTATTTCATGATTTTATAGGCGGTGCTGCCAATGACAAATGGGGCCGCTCTATAGGGCTGCCGTAGCCAATGACCAGTGGGGTCGTCTATTTTTCAGGAAAGATATATATTGCCGCTCTGTGTGGCTACCGCAGCCAATGACCAGTGGGGTCGTCTATTTATTTATAGAAAATCATATATTGCCGCTCTGTGGGGTCTCCGCAGCCAATGACTTGTGGGGTCGTCTATTTTTCAGGAAAAGACATATATTGCCGCTCTGTGGGGCTGCCGCAGCGAATGACCAGAGGGGTCGTCTATTTATTTATATAAAATCATATATTGCCGCTATGTGGGGTCTCCGCAGCCAATGACCAGTGGGGTCGTCTATTTTTCAGGAAAAGACATATATTGCCGCTCTGTGGGGCTGTCACAGCCAATGACCAGTGGGGTTGTCTATTTATTTATAGAAAATCATATATTGCCGCTCTGTGGGGCCTCCACAGCCAATGACCAGTGGGGTCATCTATTTTTCAGGAAAAGACATATATTGCCGCTCTGTGGGGCTGCCGCAGCTAATGACCAGTGGGGTCGTCTATTTATTTAGAGAATATCATAGAGAGAAGCAACAAGTTCACTAATTAATTTTTCTTAAGCTAGACCCATCAGGTGACTATTTTCGCAGCTTAATCTAAAGTGAATTTTATGCTAAACATGGCTGGAACCTAGTGTTGTGTATCTCATTAGTCACCCCACCCTCGGACGGAGCAGCCATCGCCGGCGCCTCGTCGCGCCGCCGGCTCTGTCCCCCGGCGGCGTCGAACGGACTGCGGCGGTGCACGTCAACCACGGCTCCAGCACTTGTTTCGTCCTCACGCATTGTACCCACCGTAGGAAAGTCCGCTGCAAGTAGATCCGCCGCCCACGATGACCGGGATTTGTTCCGCACACCAATTGGTGGTATAGCTTGGTAAGACCTCCGCTTCTGCCTCCCCAGCCCCCTAATCGATTCAGTTCCATAATTTATTGGAGTTTGCAGGTGCGAAATAGTCCTCAATGTCTGGTCGTAGCGGGTATACCGGCGAGGGTGGGGATTTGATCATGTCGTGGCCACGTTCTACTTCTCCTACCTCGTCGGAAGTGCAGGTATCTAGCTTCTGCTCTCTGTACTACCGTTGAATTTGAAGTGCCGCCATGGCCTGTTGGAGTGATTTCAGTTGTTCTTTTTTTCCATTATTGTTACAGTTAGCCAGGCAAGCCGAGAACAATGACAGACATATTGATCAAGGGAAACGACGCAATGAGATTATGAAGGGGAAAATTTACCTCCATTGGTGGATGATCTGCATCAAAAGGTGGATGGGAAGATATAAGTGGAATTGAATCTTCCTGGCTGAAGAGAGTGAAGCCTCAAACTTCGTCAAGCAGTTCCTTTTCCAATAGTTCGGCAATATTTATCCTAGTCTCATCCTTGGGACCCAAATATAACAACATCGGGTGAGTCCTAGCCATGATCGGCTGAACCCGACGCTTCAGGAACACAACGGCTACCTCTGTACCTATCATGGTCTGGCCATCGGTTTCCTTGATCCGAAGAAATCTGTCGAATAATTCGTCGACTGTTGGCGTTTCGTTGGGAGAAAGGATATTCTTCCAAGATTGCTTAGGCTTGGCTTCGAGAACATCGGAGAAGCGAGGAAGTTGGGATTCGGTTGTTGAGGAATCTCTAATGTAGAAACCACTTCAGTCTCCACCCTTGCATGGATTCTCTCATCGGAAAGTTGAAATAATTAACTTCTGAGCGGGCGACAAACCCAACTCCCCCGATGACAAAGGGTCCATTGCTACAGCTGTATCTTTTTACGAAGAAACTTTCTTCCACAACCCGAAGTGAGGCTCAATGCCCAAAAACGCTTCGCAAAGGGTGATAAACACAGCAAGGTGAAGGATTGAGTTGGGGGTCAGTTGCCATAGTTGGATCTCGTAAATCCGTAGAAGGTGATGAAGGAACTTGTGGGCAGGGAGCGAGAGACCTCGGTACAAGAACGACAAGAACATCACGGTAAAACCAGCGGGAGGATTAGGCCGTGAAATCGTACCTGGGAGAATTACATTCCCCTCGTCGGAAGAGATTAGACCAAGACTCCGAGCCCTCTTTTCGTCACGCTTCGTGACGAAGGACGCCAGCTAATCGCCGGGGTTGGACCCAGCCGTGGAGCTTGGCGGTGCCGGCGGCGCCGGAGCTGGAGGAGGAGCGTATGGAGCGCTTTTCTTCGGTCGGGCCCAGCGGGTCGTGTCCTGTCAGTCAGAAACGCAGCAGTGGTTACGTCATTAGTGACGTCGTGAAGCCCGTCGGAAGCATCCGAAGGAAAACGAAAAAAGCATCGGATGGTCAAACTTGAGTCTACGCACGGATTGCAAGCATCTGCACTTAACCTCGGGGGCTACTCCCATCAGGAGCGCTGGACGCGCACCCGATAAAACTTTTTTGCACTCCAGGATCATGCCCGGGGACTTGATTCTGTGTAGGGTAACGTTGTTTTGCCATCGACAGTTAACCAGCAAAGCTGGGCACGTTACTCAATATCCTTTACGCATTAAAACCTTACTGGAGAATACAAGCCCCGGTACAAATGTATCGGATGACCTATAAAGACTTGCAGAAAACTTCGGCAGAAGAAGACGTTCGAGTAGCACAACTTGAGTCTACGCACGGATTGCAAGCATCCGTACCTAGACTCGGGGGCTACTCCCATCGGGAGCGCTGGACGCGCACTGATGCGTGCAGTCGACACGTCCGTTGGGAACCCCAAGAGGAAGGTGTGATGCGTACTGATAACCCACAAGTATAGGGGATCGCAACAGTCTTCGAGGGAAGTAAAACCCAATTTATTGATTCGACACAAGGGGAGACAAAGAATACTTGAAAGCCTTAACAGCGGAGTTGTCAATTCAGCTGCACCTGGAAACGGACTTGCTCGCAAGAGTTTATCGAGTAGTAACAGTTTTATAGCGTAGCGGTAGTAAAATAACAAGACGTAGAGTAACAAAGAGAGAAGTAGTGATTATAGTAAACAAGCAGGATTAAAATACCGTAGGCACGAGAGATGGATGAACGGGCGTTGCATGGATGAGAGAAACTCATGTAACAATTAAAGCGAGGGCATTTGCGAGATAATAATAAAACGGTATCCAAGTACTAATCAATCAATAGGCATGTGTTCCATATATAGTCGTACGTGCTCGCAATGAGAAACTTGCACAACATCTTTTGTCCTACCAGCCGGTGGCAGCCGGGCCTCTAGGGAATCTACTGGAAATTAAGGTGCTCCTTTTAATAGAGCACCGGAGCAAAGCATTAACACTCCGTGAGCACATGTGATCCTCATGTCACCGCCATCCCCTTCGGTTGTCCAAATTTCTGTCACTTTGGGGCCTCGGGTTCCGGACAGCAACACGTGTATACAACTTGCAGGTAAGATCATAAAGCAATGAATATCATAATGAATCGATAACATGTTCAGATCTGAGATCATGGCACTCGGGCCCTAGTGACAAGCATTAAGCATAACAAGTTGCAACAATATCATAAAAGTACCAATTACGGACACTAGGCACTATACCCTAACAATCTTATGCTATTACATGACCAATCTCATCCAATCCCTACCATCCCCTTCAGCCTACAGCGGGGGAATTACTCACACATGGATGGGGGAAACATGGCTGGTCGATGGAGAGGCGTTGGTGATGATGATGGCGATGATCTCCTCCAATTCCCCGTCCCGGCGGAGTGCCAGAACGGAGTTTCTGGTCCCGAGACGGAGTTTCGCGACGGTGGCGGCGTACTGGATGGCTTCTGGCGAGTTTCGACTTTCTTTCGTGCGTTTTTAGGTCGAAGGCAATAAGTAGTCCGAAGGAGGGCGTCGGGGGCCGGCCGAGGCCGCCACACACTAGGGCCGCGCGGGCCCCTCCTGGGCCGCGCCGGCCTAGTGTGTGGGGCCCTCGGGCCCCCACCTGGCTCGCCCTTTGGCTCCGCCAATATTCGGGAAAATAGGACCTTCCGCATAAATTCCGAGGATTTTCCCGAAAGTTGGATTTCTGCACAAAAACGGGACACCGGAGCGAGTTCTGCTGAAAACAGCGTTAGTCCGTGTTAGTTGCATCCAAAATACACAAATTAGAGGCAAAACAATAGCAAAAGTGTTCGGGAAAGTAGATACGTTTTGGACGTATCAACTAGCCCCAAGCTTAGCTTATTGCTTGTCCTCAAGCAATTCAGTTGACAACTGAGTGCGATAAAAGAACTCTCACGAACACATTTGTTCATATGATGTAAATATTCTCATGATATGGCAAGTACTTAAGCAGTTCATAATAAGATACATGCAAATAAAATCATCTAATAGCTATGTCAATCATGGAAAAGGTACCAACAAATTAATAATGAGCATCATGAATCATGTCTATCAGCAGGATTGCAATGTTCATAGAATGATATGATAAAGTGGTATCTCGCTTGCCCGTAATTGTACAGCAAAACATAAATGCTTGGGCACCTTTGAGGTTCATGAGAAGACTGGAAATAGAGATTATCAAAGATAGAAGCATCAAAGTTATACCACAATTAATCACATTTTGGGACAAGCATATTATACTAAGAATGATAGTTGTGCTCTCAAGAAAGTGCTCAAAGAAAGGATGGAGACTCAATGTAAAAGTAAAAGATTGACCCTTCGCAGAGGGAAGCAGGGATTAACATGTGCTAGAGCTTTTCATTTGTAAAACAGGAGTAAAATTATTTTGAGAGGTGTTTGTTGTTGTCAACGAATGGTAGTGGGTACTTGATGTCTACGGGAGCTTCTATTCTTGTAGACAGTGTTGGGCCTCCAAGAGCAGAGGTTTGTAGAACAGCAGCAAGTTTCCCTTAAGTGGATACCCAAGGTTTATCGAACTCAGGGAGGAAGAGGTCAAAGATATCCCTCTCATGCAACCACCGCAACCACAAAGCAAGAAGTCTCTTGTGTCCCCAACACACCTAATAGGCGCACTAGTTCGGCGAAGAGATAGTGAAATACAGGTGGTATGAATAAGTAGTAGCAACGGCGAGAAAAGTGCTCTGCCCAGGACAGTAAACAAGCAGTAGTAACGCAGCAGTAGTAACGCAGCAGTAGTAAACAAGCAGTAGTAACTCAGCAGTATTTAGGAACAAGGCCTAGGGAATAGACTTTCACTAGTGGACACTCTCAACATTGATCACATAACAGAACAGATAAATGCATACTCTACACTTTTGTTGGATGATGAACACATTGCGTAGGATTACACGAACCCTCAATGCCGGAGTTAACAAGCTCCACAATAATGCTCATGTTTTAGTAACCTTAAGTGTAAGATAGATCAACGGACTAAACCAAGTACTAGCATAGCATGCACACTGTCACCTTCATGCATATGTAGGAGGAATAGATCACATCAATATTATCATAGCAATAGTTAACTTCATAATCTACAAGAGATCATAATCATAGCATAAACCAAGTACTAACACGGTGCACGCACTGTCACCTTTGCACACATGCAGGAGGAATAAAACTACTTTAATAACACATCACTAGAGTAGCACATAGATAAATTGTGATACAAAACATGTTGCAATCTTAAAGAGATATAAATAAGCACCTCACTATGCCATTCAACAGTTGAATAAGTATTCCGTGAAATCTAGCCTAAGAGACCCACACGGTGCACACACTTGTCACCTTTACACACGTGGGACTAGGAGTCTCCTGGAGATCACATAAGTAAAACTCACTTGACTAGCATAATGACATCTAGATTACAAGCATCATCATATGAATCTCAATCATGTAAGGCAGCTCATGAGATTATTGTATTGAAGCACATAGGAGAGAGATGAACCACATAGCTACCGGTACAGCCCCGAGCCTCGATGGAGAACTACTCCCTCCTCATGGGAGCAGCAGCGGTGATGAAGATGGCGGTGGAGATGGCAGCGGTGTCGATGGAGAAGCCTTCCGGGGGCACTTCCCCGCTCCGGCAGGGTGCCGGAACAGAGACTCCTGTCCCCCAGATCTTGGCTTCGCGATGGCGGCGGCTCTGGAAGGTTTCTGTGGGTTTCGTCAATTGTGATAGGGTTTTCTGATCCAGGGGCTTTTTATAGGCGGAGAGGCGGCGCAGGAAGGTCGAAGGGGGGCCCACACCCTAGGGGGGCGCGCCCCCCCTTGGCCGCGCCGGGGTATGGTCTGGTGGCCCTGCCCCTCTTCTCTGGCGGTTCTCGTGTGTTACGGAGGCTTCGGGTAAAATAGGAACCCGGGCGTTGATTTCGTCCGATTCCGAGAATATTTCGTTACTAGGATTTCCGAAACCAAAAACAGCGAGAAAACAGAGACCGGCACTTCGGCATCTTGTTAATAGGTTAGTTCCGAGAAAATGCACGAATATGACATAAAGTGTGCATAAAACATGTAGATAACATCAATAATGTGGCATGGAACACAAGAAATTATCGATACGTTGGAGACGTATCGGCATCCCCAAGCTTAGTTCCGCTCGTCCCGAGCGGGTAAAACGATAACAAAGATAATTTACGGAGTGACATGCCATCATAAACTTGATCATACTATTTGTAAAGCATATGTAGTGAATGCAGCGATCAAAACAATGTATATGACATGGGTAAACAACTGAATCATAAAGCAAAGACTTTTCATGAATAACACTTCAAGACAAGCATCAATAAGTCTTGCATAAGAGTTAACTCATAAAGTAATAATTCAAAGTAAAGGTATTGAAGCAACACAAAAGAAGATTAAGTTTCAGCGGTTGCTTTCAACTTGTAACATGTATATCTCATGGATATTGTCAACATAGAGTAATATAATAAGTGCAATAAGCAAGTATGTAGGAATCAATGCACAGTTCACACAAGTGTTTGCTTCTTGAGGTGGAG
>NC_061514.1:143318340-143334704 GCF_022539505.1 Lolium rigidum
GTATACTTCGTTCAGTTGTGTACTACTATTTCATCTGGTGAAGATTCCAACTCCGTAATACTTACTTCATCCAATTGAAGTTCGTATACCTATCTAGTATTCCACGGACCGGCAAAACTCTTGGTTGTATCTTGTATACACCTTTAATACATACTTCTGATAAGTAATGTATTTTGCCATCCTACTAGCATATCTCATAAAAGAAATATGTAGTGATTACTAGAATAATCCACATAGACTATAAGCATTGCTACGGAAGATCTAATCTTATCGTAGTCAACTCTTTGAACTTTGTCGTAAACAATTTTTCAACAAGTCGAGCTTCTTCAAAGATATTTCATCCAAGTCTATAGATCCATTTACTTTCAAAAAGTATTCATCTATTATGGATTTCATGGTGCATGGCCATTTTAACGGAGTTAGGGCCCATCATAACTTCTTTGCTTGTAGTTGGTTTATCATTGTTCAAAATCAATCCTTTGTCCACAAATCATTTATTTGATCACAAAGTAAACCATACCTACAAGGTTCAATATGTACTTCGATCTCCATGGCTAAAACACTTTGTAGTCATAGGAGCCATGATCGTCGTGGCCGCTTAGGAACCAATTCCGATCTTTGCGCTACTACGATCATTATGCTCGGGTTCATAAACCTTATCAAGTTCTATTGTCCTCCCACTCAAAAACTTCGCTAGAAACAATTTCTTGGAAATAAGAAACATTGACAAACACTTTTGTCTTTGTCTCCATTGTGGGAAGAATTCCCAATCAATTCTACTGGGATAACCAACAAAGACATTCATCCGATTTTGGTTGTAAACTTATTTACTTATGCTATGCATACCAAAATTTAAGAAAAGACTATTAGGGTTTATACCCATGTCATAACTCGTATGATGTCATTTCAACGGATCATGATGATGCTCTATTCGGTGTAAAGCGGTAGTCTCTAAAGCATAATTCACAAAAATATAATGGCATTAATATTTTATCTCATCATTGACCCAACTAGGTTTGGATACATCTCTCGGATACTTCATCATCACTATGATACTCCAAGAAATGTGAGTTGTAGAACAATTTCATAACTCTCTTAGATGTTCGCTAAAACTAGTAATTCAAATATTTCCACTATGATCCAATCATAGATATTTGACTTTTCTATTACGATGATTTCTACTTCATGCTGAAATTTATTTGAATCCATTCAAATGTTTCAAACTTCTTCCTTATCGAATATATCCACATATATATACTCAATTCATTGTTTGAAGTTTTCATGAAGTATAAGAATCTCCCGCACACAACTATGCCTGGTGATCCATATACATCATCATGTATGTTTCCACTAAGTTAGTTGCCCGTTCAAAACTTGGCCTATGAATGGTATTTTAGTCATTCTCTTTTAGAAAAGATTTGCAAGCGCCAAACGATTCAAAAAATCAAATGACTCCAAAAATCCATTTGCATGGAGTTTCTTCATGCGTTCCTTTCCAACATGACCTAAATGGCGGTTCCACAAATAAGTGGAATTCAAATCATTTGCCTTATGGCATTTTAGCGTCGGTGTTATGTATGTGTGTTTCACCATTAAGATTTATAATAACTTATCCATCGTACATGGAGTAATGTCATAATTTAAACAACTCATTGTTTTCATTTGACCAGAGCAAAATAACAATTATTAAGTTCTTTATTATAAATTCTAAGGGCTAGATAGAATGCCAACGATGAACATAATAACACTTTATTTTTGTTCCAGGCGTGCATTCCTATCATATATATTCCTTGTCAGTCACTTAGGCCATTGAATTCTTGTATTGCGTTGTTTTTGTATGACACTTCATACCAACCAATATAGTACTAATACCCAAGAATTCCATAGTGTGACCTAACTAGGAATACAATCATAACATGTATATCATTTATATACACCTGAGCTAGACTTTCTAGTCTTTTCTTTCTTTACGCCAAAATATCTTTTGCAGTTTCTCTTTTAGCTTTCCTCATTATTCGAGAAAAACACTTCAACATTAATAACTTCTAGGTTTGTTGGTCTCATACCAATAACCTTGAGGTTCTTATTTTGAAGTTGATCATCATATGACAAGTGTTCGGATTTCACTATTAGTAACCTTGTAATATGATGAACAATTTCACTCATAATTTTATCCATCATATCATGACGACTTTCCGAGACCATGTCTGTACATGCTAGGCTCGTAAAGTTTTAACCTTGGTATTTGCATGTGCAAATCTAGCTTGCACCCGTTGTATGCACACGTAGAATCTATCACACCCGATCATCACGTGATGCTTCGAAACGATGAGTCTTAGCAACGGTGCATATTAAGGATGGTCACTTCATGGATATGCGAATATCGTTAGTGCCCCAATAGTTGGAGGATTGTGACGCCTTGCGTCTTCAACCTTCGTACATTCCCATAAAACTTATGAGTTCATGTAGTCTCACCAAATTATATTCTATCATCTTGCAATAAGGTCTTAGATATCACATATATCTCATACCTTGATTATTTCTGAAAACTAAATTTTCAGCTCCTTACTTTTCAAACAGATTTGAACTTCAAGTTTCACGGAGACAAGATAACTTTAGGTACTAATTGAAACCATAGCTCTTTGAATCAACAATGTGAGGTTTACTAAAAGTTTGCAATAGGACTTAATCAATTCTTGATTCTTTAACAATACGGTACCAATCCGTAAAGTTTCTTGTCAGATTTTAACAGTATTTCTATCTCAATTACAAGACTAGCGCATGGTAGAAAACGGATGCCAATACTACAAAATTAATTCAAAATACTACTCGAGACTATGTTTATGATAATTAGTTCATGTTTTAATCTAATTACTAATGAACTCCCAC
The DNA here is from genome assembly GCF_022539505.1 of Lolium rigidum. Taxonomy (NCBI): domain Eukaryota; kingdom Viridiplantae; phylum Streptophyta; class Magnoliopsida; order Poales; family Poaceae; genus Lolium; species Lolium rigidum. The sequence continues at coordinate 143,321,230 of NC_061514.1, forward strand.
TTAATACAACATCCCTCATAGTTGTTAAGTGGTACACGATCCAAATCCACTACACCAAAACCGATCATCACGTGAGATGATGTAGCTTCAATAGTGAACATCAAAATGTTGATCATATCATCCATATGACTCGTGTTCAACCTTTCGGTTTCCGTTGTCCCGAGGCCATGTCATGTACATGCTAGGCTCGTCAAGCAAACCCAAGTATTCCGCGTGTGTAACATGGCTTACACCCGTTGTATGTGAACGTTGAGTCTATCACATCCGATCATCACGAGATGCTTCGAAACGACGAACTGTACAACGGTGCATACTAGGGAGAACACTTTATTATCTTGATATTAATGTGAGGGATCATCTTATAATGCTACCGTCACGATCTAAGCAAAATAAGATGCATAAAAGGATTAACATCACATGCAGTTCATATGTGATATGATATGGCCCTTTTGTCTTTGCGCCTTAGATCTTCATCTCCAAAGCACGGACATGATCTCCATCATCAACGGGCATGATCTCCATCATCGTAGGCGTAGCGTCAAGGTCCATGGCGCCGTCTTCATGGTTGTTCACCTCATGTAGAAACTATTACAACTACTTTGAAATACTACTCAACATGAAATATAAAGACAACCATAAGGCTCCTGCCGGTTGCCACAATACAATAATGATCATCTCATACATATTCATCATCACATTATGGCCATATCACATCACCAAACCCTGCAAAAACAAGTTAGACGTCTCTAATTTGGTTTGCATATTTTACGTGGTTTAGGGTTTTCGAGTAAGATCTAATCTACCTACGAACATGAACCACAACGGTGATACTAGTGTTGTCAATAGAAGATTAAATTGAATCTTCACTATAGTAGGAGAGACAGACACCCGCAAAGCCTCTTATGCAATACAAGTTGCATGTCGAACGAGGAGCAAGTCTCATGAACGCGGTCATGTAAAGTTAGCCCGAGCCGCTTCATCCCACTATGCCACAAAGATGCAAAGTACTCAAACTAAAGACAACAAGAGCATCAACGCCCACAAAACCATTGTGTTCTACTCGTGCAACCATCTATGCATAGACACGGCTCTGATACCACTGTAGGATAACGTTGCATAGAAAACAAAAATTTTCCTACCGCGAACACGCAATCCAAGCCAAGATGCAATCTAGAAGATGGTAGCAACGAGGGGGTATCGAGTCTCACCCTTGAAGAGATTCCAAAGCCTACAAGATGAGGCTCTTGTTGCTGCGGTAGACGTTCACTTGCCGCTTGCAAAAGCGCGTAGAAGATCTTGATCACGATCGCTTCGGCGCCACGAACGGGCAGCACCTCCGTACTCGGTCACACGTTCGGTTGTTGATGAAGACGACATCCACCTCCCCGTTCCAGCGGGCAGCGGAAGTAGTAGCTCCTCTTGAATCCGACGGCACGACGGCGTGGTGTCGGTGGTGGTGGAGAAATCCGGCGGAGCTTCGCTTAAGCGTGCGGGATGTGGTGGAGGAGAGAGACCGCTAGGGTTTGGGGAGAGAGGGGGTTGGGCGCCGGCCCTCTAAGGGGTGCGGCCAAGGCTGAGGCTTGAAGTGGTCAGCCCCCCTCTCCTATGCCCCTCATTATATAGGTGGAAGCACCAAGAGTTCTAGTCCAAGTCTTCGAATAAGACCCCAACACTAAAACCTCCCATATGTGGGAAACCTACTCAAGGAGGGAGTCCTACCCAAGGTGGGACTCCCACCTTTCCTGGAGGTGGGTTGGCCGGCCACCCTAGGGGAGTCCACCTTGGACTCCTCCCTTTAGGGTTGGCTGGTCATGCAAGGTGGAGTCCCTCCGGGACTCTACTTTCCATGGTGATTTCTTCCGGACTTTTCTAGAACCTTCTAGAACCTGCCATAAATGCACCGGATCATTTCCAAACTTGGAATATGACTTCCTATATATAAATCTTATTCTCCGGACCATTCCGGAACTCCTCGTGATGTCCGGGATCTCATCCGGGACTCCGAACAAATATTCGAACTCCATTCCATATTCAAGTTCTACCATTTCAACATCCAACTTTAAGTGTGTCACCCTACGGTTCGTGAACTATGCGGACATGGTTGAGTACTCACTCCGACCAATAACCAATAGCGGGATCTGGAGATCCATAATGGCTCCCACATATTCAACGATGACTTTAGTGATCGAATGAACCATTCACATACGATACCAATTCCCTTTGTCACATGATATTTTACTTGTCCGAGGTTTGATCTTCGGTATCACTCTATACCTTGTTCAACCTCGTCTTCTGACAAGTACTCTTTACTCGTACCGTGGTATGTGGTCTCTTATGAACTTATTCATATGCTTGCAAGACATTAGACGACATTCCACCGAGAGGGCCCGGAGTATATCTATCCGTCATCGGGATGGACAAATCCCATTGTTGATCCATATGCCTCAACTCATACTTTCCGGATACTTAATCCCACCTTTATAACCACCCATTTACGCAGTGGCGTTTGATGTAATCAAAGTACCTTTCCGGTATAAGTGATTTACATGATCTCATGGTCATAAGGACTAGGTAACTATGTATCGAAAGCTTATAGCAAATAACTTAATGACGAGATCTTATGCTACGCTTAATTGGGTGTGTCCATTACATCATTCATACAATGATATAACCTTGTTATTAATAATATCCAATGTTCATGATTATGAAACTAATCATCCATTAATCAACAAGCTAGTTAAGAGGCATACTAGGGACTCTTTGTTTGTCTACATATCACACATGTACTAATGTTTCGGTTAATACAATTATAGCATGATATATAAACATTTATCATAAACATAAAGATATAAATAATAACCACTTTATTATTGCCTCTAGGGCATATTTCCTTCAAATGTACCGCCCTTCCTAGAACTAATACATACTTGTGATTATACCCCTTGCAAGCATCCGCAACTACAAGAAAGTAATTAAGATAAATCTAACCACAGCCTTAAACTCTGAGATCCTGCGATCCCTCCTGCATCGATATACCAACGGGGGTTTAGGTTTCTGTCACTCCGGCAACCCCGCAATCGGCAAACGTGTACAAGATGCATTCCCCTAGGCCCATAAATGGTGAAGTGTCGTGTAGTCGACGTTCACACGACACCACTAGAAGAATAACACCACAACTTAAATATCATAACATTGAATATTACTCAACCATAATTCACTACTAACATTTAGACTTCACCCATGTCCTCAAGAACTAAATGAACTACTCACGAGATATCATATGGAACATGATCGAGGTGATATGATGATGAATAACAATCCGAACATAAACCTTGGTTCAATGGTTTCACTCAATAGCATCAATAACAAGTAGAAATGAGTATCGGGAGAGTTTCCCCTATCAAACAATCAAGATCAAACCCAAATTGCTACAGCGGTGACGATGTCCAGCGGTGGAGATGGCGGTGATGATGGTGGAGATGATGATGATGGTGATGGAGATGATGTCCAGCTTGATGGCGGTGACGATGGCGTCGATTTCCCCCTCCGGGAGGGAATTTCCCCGGCGGATTCCTGCCCGCCGGAGAGCTCTTTTCTCTCTGGTGTTCTCCGCCCCGCAGAGGCGGCTGTAACCCTTCGTGAGGATTCCTCCGTGGCTTAGGTCTTCGGGACGAAGGGTTTCGCGAAGAAAAGGAGGCGAAAGAGGGTCGTGGGGGCCCCACACCACATGGTGGCGCGGCCAGGCCATGGGCCGCGCCGCCCTATGGTGTGGGCCCACCTTGGGTCCACCGGCTCCCCTTCCGGCTTCCTTCGTCATCCGGAAAAATAGGATTTTTGGTAAAATTTCCTTCCACGAGTTGATCTTCCGAAATATTGCATCCCGATGGTGCTTTTTCCAGCGAGAATCCTCGGCTCCGGTGCGCGATCTCCAAATAATCATGAAACATGCAAAATAGATGAAATAACATAAGTATTGTGTCCCAGTATGAAATATATCAATGAATAACAGCAAATTATGATATAAAATAGTGATGCAAATTGGACGTATCACTCCCTCCCATTAATTTTCCAGAAAACTCACAGCCCGGAAATACAAAGGGAAAAACTGATTCGATCTAATCGAATCAAAGGGAAAAACCAAGATCTTAGAAACCCTAAGCAGGCAGAAAAACGCGACAGCGCTTACCACTAGAGCAGGAAAAACGTCCGCCGACGATGAGTTGCGAGAGGTTCTCGACAGCAACTGAGGAGAAGGGAAAATAGCAGCGCAGCTGATGAGACGACCAGCCGAAAGAACCAGAACCCACGAACTTCCCTGACGACAGAAGAAGAATAATGGAAAAAACGGAGATAAAGCCACACGCGAAACGGGTCCCCGTAAACCTTTTAAGTGCAAAGCGGACCCGTTACGAGAAGTGGACGGTTCGCAAAATCACCAGAAAGCAACACGTGTCGAGCGCGGAGGCAGTCCACCGGCAAATTCCGCGCCCCACGTTCAAGGTTCAACCACGTGTCGCGCGCGGAGAAAGTCTCTTCCCTTCCCAGAGGTCGGCCTTTTTCTAGAGTAACTGGTTCTGATTAGATTAGAAGTTTTTTAGCACATCGGTCTATCGTATATGATGTTGGAGCATGGGCTGAGGCCCAATGCATACCTGGCCCAGTCTGGATGCGGAAGAACAATACAAGCGTAACAACATCGTTGGGTGAAACCAGCGAACCGTTTTTAACATAACCGGTGGTAGTTGATGTAATTTCAATGAAAATCAGGGTTAAATTCTGACGGACAAACAAGAAGCCTTATTTTCTTTATTATTAGGTATAGGTATAGACTAGCACAAAACCCGTGCGTTGCCACGGCGCATTTAAAAGATACACCAGCTCATATTTCATTTTTAAGCCCTTACTCATTGTTTATAGGTATAGATATGTTTTTGACGACTTCTAAAAAACCATGAAAGTTGCAATATTTTTTTAGTATATTTCAACCCTCAAATATAAAAAATAAATAGAAAAAGGATAAATGAAAAATCTGTTTACATGAAAAAGGATACTGAAAATCCTTTTTTACATGGATGAATCCACAATGTTCCCTTTATTTTTAACTCGCGAAGTATCCCAAAATCAGTTGAGCTAACCTAGACTAAGCTTCCGCATCTCCTAAACCTGCGTATTATTAATTTTGTAAAAATTAAATTGATGCGGAGTAGTATAACACAACAATGCACGCATATAAAAATCATATAATTTCTTGACGTACTATGAGCTTCGAAATTCCAGAATTTGAAAAGAGAGATCAGAACTACATGTCACCAACGTCAATATATGCAGATACCATCTGCGCTTGTAGCTATGTTCACTCGAAGTAGCAACTGAGAATAAAAAATAGAAAAAATCAATCTGCACTCCTCCAGCGTCAGCGGTGGCCTGACCGTCAATCCACTCAACCTCGGCCTGCAGGGCTCAGAGGTCGTCCGTCTTCCCTTCGCTTACCGCATCCTAGGTTATCCCGGCCCTCTCAATGATTTGGCAGTTTGTCTTTCTTGATAAAGAATCCCAGACGTCAGGGACGCCGAAGCTTGTTCTCTCCCATTGGCCACCTTGTACATGGCTCTCCTTTCATTTTTTAGGCAACTACCGTCACGTTGATCTCTTTTGCCCAACGAACTGTGCTGCAATTTGTTATTTTCAAGACCGCATGTTGGTATTTGCAGGCAATTTGCCAGGGTATATAAGCCAGCTGCACTTGCTACCAATCAGCGAGGTGGGACTATTCCATCATCTTTCTATTAGGAGTACTTTTTTTAAGTAGGCTCGGTAGCACATGGGCCAACTGAAATCATTCAACTTAGCACCAGCCCATCAGAATGAATTACGAGAACTCCCAGGCGGAGACATCCGGCCCAGACCACAACCAAATTTTGCGACGGTCGCGTTCATTTTCTACGAACGAATCGTTCTTTTCACTAAGCGGTGGCAATGTTTGTAATTTGAACATGAAAATATGGGCATTAAAAAACGGACGGAGAATTGGGGAGAAATCTTATTTCATACCCGTGCGTTGCAACGGTGCTGCGCGCCTGCGCTCGATCTGCTAAGCAAAAGGACCCAGGACGGGATGGCTTATTGGCCTCGTAGTCCTTCGTAGGAGCACCCGAGGTTCACTGTGATTGTTGGGCGGGCGGACATGTAACACCTCTACTATAGACGAGCCAATCCGTCTATGACATCCCCTTCAGAGGCCGACCACCACCTACAAGGCAGGCACCTTTAGACAATCGCAGTGCAAAAAGAGGTCGTGCATCTCTCGGTCAAGCGTCAACCAGCATGGAGTAGTCTAGGGAGTAGGGATGGGAAGAATAGATGGCCGAGCGACAACCGCCGTGGTAGTCTCGCTGTCGTTGCGTGTGCTCGATGTTTGTCGGCTCGTCCGGATGAGATCGAATCCACCTCTAGCTAGGTGTGCATCATGAGCAACACCGCCCGGCAGGCATGCCGGACACCGGCACCACGTGCGACGACATCGGCATGCCTGCCGGACACCGGCACCACGGGCGTGATACACATGCCTCCTCGGTTTTGTCTTGGTTTTCATGTGCTCATCCATGAGTCTATATTGCAGACCTGACACCTTGCTTATATAGGAAGCAGGTCTTAGCGTAGGGCGATAGGCGAGGCGTTCGTCACCGTGTTGAGAGATCAGCTAATTTAGATTTGCACTTTTCTCCTTGGTGTCGTGAACTGCCGTGTCTTCATAATATACTTGTAGCTAGAGTTTTAAACGTGCATGGCAGATTCCCTTTCATCCCATAGTCCGGATACGTACGGAAGCGGATCGATGCACCTCGCCAATATTTGTGCATACGTCCAGCATGACACGTTTGTGTATTCGTCATCCTTCAAAGCCCATAATAAGCTGAGCGTCTCGTACGAGAAAAAGGCCTTACCTCTACATGCAAGTCTGGACTTTGGCCCATGCATGCGGCCCTTCTAGCTCTCGGCAAGGAACACGTTTGGGCTGCTGGACCCAGGACAACCAGGCGACGGGGTGATCACGAGCGAGATCGTTTTGTGTGAAGGAAGCGAACCGGTACTTTACATAAGCGGTGGCATTGCTCCGTAAATTCGATTGAAAACTGGAGGTAGTTCCAAAACGAACGAAAAAATGGGGAGAAACCTTACTTCCTTTATTAGTAGGTATATATATATTAGGAAATGTGCCCGTGCGTTGCACCGGGAGAGAAAACACTTATCAATTATACAATCTCAATATTACAATCATAGTGTGTTGCAAAAATCATCCAGCTTCACGGCTCCCTCTATGGTAGCATGCCACCACTGCCTGATCGGCCTGTCGAAGGCCACGGCGTACATGTGCATGACCACTTGCACACTACTCTCCCTTTTTTCTAATATTTCATCTTCCTCGGGCTTTGAGTGAGGATGAATCCATAACATACTTATTTCTTTGTCGGGATTATAAGAAGTTAATATAATTTTGGTTGGTCTATCTAGCCATCACTACCTGCTTAACGCATAAATGACATAAATTGCGCTTGTCTAAAAATATCTTCTTCACAACATAATTGACACAATACCTCAGTGCTCGAAATTTATCATAAATCATAAATGCCAGGGCAAGTTTCTCGAAATACCGACGCCTGTTATAAGAGAAATATGGTACCATACATAATTAAACTTATTAAAATGCTAATATGTACGATAAAGCAAGAGATCAAGCTAGCATACAATAAACATGCACCTATATATGTTTCGAAACTAATATGGATGTGTACAAACAGGAATGACATTACTACATTAACAACAAACTCGAGCATGAGCCAGTCAAATGTCATATGGCTCACTTGCAAGCATTAACACAAATACATCAGCAAGTACTAAGTTTGGTCATGCGGCTAGCAAGTACTGGTTTGCGTCATGCGGCAAGCTAGTACTGAGCCTGCCCAGCTAGTACGAAGTTGAGTTGGGAAAGTTCAGAAGAACCTCAACTACTGGCCATCATGTGTGTGTTAGAAGAGTAGTGCTACAGGTACGGAATCATTTTTACTGAATCAGTGTTACAGACTGACGTGGAAGGTAATCAGGGGGTTACAACCCCTATAATCATGGGAGGAGTGGGAATTACACCAACCAATTCATTCCCCGAAATATTCCGTACGTTCAGGATGTGGTGCCGAAATGCTGCCGATGGGCGGCCGGTCAACATCTCAATCCCGCGCGTGAAGCACCGGGTCGTGTCGCCGAACTCGTTCCGCTGTTCTGCAGCACCGCCTGTTACATCAAGAACACGGTTGAGAGAAAGATAACTTTATTTCAGCACTGGTAATGGTCGCATCATGAATATTATTTGGGTAACTGCAAGAAAACTCCAAGAACCATTCAACCTGAAGAAACCGTACAAAACGTTCACATAGTGTGCAACTGTGCATCCAACCGAATCGTGTAGCAACTCTGAAGAAACATCATTACCAGAACTCCATGCATCTCCTCAGCAGCATTATTTTCTTGGATCTGGAACCAGCAGCACCTCATCGTTGAGGAGTGAAAGGGATGAATTTAAGCACGAAATTAGGCCGGAGGAGTAGCAGGAGCACCATCAGGGGGAGCAGAACCATTCCATGGAGATGACAGTACGGCGGCACCTACAAATTGGACAAACGGATGGTCGCCCTGCGGTTTGCGTGCAATTATTCGCCATCTGCAAGGGTAGCCGCCGAGCCGGAGCTGTAGTGACGACGTCTTCCGGCCCAGACTGTCCCTCCCTTTCTTTCTTCAGATCCCGAGCACCCGGCATGGCAGCGAGCCTCGAGAGAGTGGATGGAGGAGGAGAGGCGCCTGCGGGTCCATGCCTCGCCGGAGGAGAGGATGAGGGCGGCAGACCAAGGAAGAGAGAGGCAAGGCTTTTCCTCTGCAGCGGCTTAGGAGGAGGACTGGAGGGGGGCGGCGGTTTTCGGATAAGGTTTCGTATCCTTGTCCCCCGTATGGTACGAATCAAATTATTCCTTCCCTTCGCTTCAGTTCAGTTCTACACGGAAATATCGCCGCTCATGTAGCTAGGGGATGGCTGACGACGGGGGAACGCGGCGGCGATGGGATCCCGAGTCAGCGGGAGCTCAGGGTCATCGCAGGAGGCGGATGCAGGGGACGGAAATGGCCACCGACAGGGAAGGGAATGGCGAAAGCGTCTCCGACCGCGCGGGAAAAAGAGAGCTATCGTGGCTCGCCGTTGCCGGCCGCGCGACGGGTAGGCGCGAGGCGGGCGGGGACGGCGTTGCTTGGAGATGTTCCGGGCGTGAAAAGGGGATCTCAATACTCGTGCAGGCTCGGACGGGACCGAAGAAAAATAATAGTCGAACCGTTTTTCACTTTCCGGTGGCATTGGCAGTAATTTTCGACAACTTCAGGGGCAGTTAAAAACGGACGAACAAGAAGCCTTATTTTCTTTATTATTAGGTATAGATAGATATAGATTTTTCTGTGTTTTATTATCAGATTGATGAGATGAGCTTCGGTTGGAATACTTATAATCATATGGTGGTATTATACAACTCGTATTTAATTTATTTCCATCGCTTGGTTCACTAACAATAGAATATACAAATCTAATATCCAAGCATACTACAGTAGATTCTGGTAGTTTTGATGAGTCCAAAGAACGTAACTGTGAGCATTGCGTTTAGCAAAATGAAATTGCATGACCTGGAACTGGGAATATAACATGTTAGTAATGAAACACCAAAATTACAGAGCTACATTTGCTTCAGTCTGGGAACCGCTAAGTTGTTGGTAGTAGCTATTACATGAATAAGATTGAGCTCTTCTCAAGCAAGAGAAAATTACAGAGAACTGAAACATTCTCTAAATAGACCAAGCACCTAAACTAAAACTGCTCATGGATCTGGAACTCGCTGAGCGATCTAGTGGTGGCCACCAGTCAGCTGATGAAGTACTGGCCGCTAGCGATGTGGCCAGAGAGGTCGCCGCCTAGAGGAATATGACCTCCTTGAGGGCACCGACCGCCGCCGCCGCCTCAATACTAAACAATTTGGCATTAAAGAACTTCGCCATGCAGTTTTATCTCCTCTCTAATGACGAACTGGACTATTAGTGTCACCTCATCCTGCAATGTCAGTCCATCAAGTTATCAGTATAGTGTCAATCCAATGCTGCAACGCCCGGTAATACATGACCCTCTCGTCTCCTGGAACACATTAATAATCTAATCTAATAGGAAAAATTGCTAAAATTTATGCCAATGATCTTCCAAGCTATTCTCTTAGCAATAACTCGAGGCACAAGAAAAACTCCAAGAAGAACACAGTGGCACATTATCGTAGCGGTAGGCTTACTAATCTTCAGTATATATTAGACGTGCCAATTAGTATAAAGGTAACTAGGTAACCTTCTTATAAAAGAACTATGCTAAGCTTCCTTATAACCTGCATGAGTTAGCCTAAGCTTCATTATATCATTTCTAAAATCTTTGTATTCTGTATTTAACCCTCGAACTATGCGCCTTTGGATGATGTACAAGAAACAAATATGAGAATTTTGCAGGAATAAAGAGATAGAATAAAGGCAGATAGATACAAAGTTGGATTACTCAAAGTAAAATAACATGATGTATGAGCTCATATTTGAGATTCTATTATTAGAACAAGTTATGTTGTTGATGCTTCATCTCTTGACAATACTTGATACACACTTTCTGCGCCTAGCTGAAAGGCGTTAAAGAAAAGCGCTTATGGGAGACAACCCATTATTTTACTTCTGCACTTTATTTTATATTTGAGTCTTGGAAGTTATTACTACTGTAGCAACCTCTCCTTATCTTTATTTTATTGCATTGTTGTGCCAAGTAAAGTCTTTGATAATAAGCCAATACCAGATTTGGATTACTGCGCAGGAACAGATTTCTTGCTGTCACGAATTTGAGCAGCAGTCTCTGTAGAAAAATTAAAAAAATCTGCCAATTTACGTGCGTGATCCTCAGATATGTACGCAACTTTCTTTCAATTTGGGCATTTTCATCTGAGCAAGTCTGTTGCCACTTTAAAATTCGTCTTTACGAACTGTTCTGTTTTGACAGATTCTGCCTTTTATTTCGCATTGCCTGTTTTGCTATGTTTGATGGATTTCTTTGTTCCATTAACTTTCAGTAGCTTTGTGCAATGTCCAGAAGTATTAAGAATGATTATGTCACCTCTGAATATATGAATTATGCACTGACCCTCTAATGAGTTTGTTTCGAGTTTGGTGTGGAGGAAGTTTTCAAGGGTCAAGAGAGGAGGATGATACAATATGATCAAGAAGAGTGAAAAGTCAAAGCTTGGGGATGCCCCCGCGGTTCATCCCTGCAAATTTTAAGAAGACTCAAGCGTCTAAGCTTGGGGATGCCCAAGTCATCCCTTCTTCATCGACAACTTATCAGGTTCCTCTAGTGAAACTATATTTTTATTCCGTCACATCTTATGTGTTTTACTTGGAGCGTCTGTTTGTTTTTATTTTTGTTTTTGTTTGAATAAATCGGATCCTAGCATTCTTTGTTTGGGAGAGAGACACGCTCCGCTGTTTCGTATGAACAAATATGTTCTTAGCTTTATCTTTAATGTTCATTGCGAAATTTGAACTACTTAATTCATTGTTATATGGTTGGAGACGGAAAATACCGCATGTGGTAAATGGTTTAATGTTTTGAATAATGTGATACTTGGCAATTGTTGTGCTCATAAAGATCATGTTTAAGCTCTTGCATCATGTACCTTGTACCCATTAATGAATAACTACATAGAGCTTGTTAAAATTTGGTTTGCATGATTGATCTCTAGAGTCTAGATATTTTCTCGGTTGAGGTGTTTGAACAACAAGGAGACAATATAAAGTCTTATAATAGTTACAATATGTTCATATGTGATCTTTGTTGCACCTTTTATACTTGAGTTTGCTTCAAACAACCTTGCTAGCCTAGCCTTGTATTGAGAGGAATTCTTCTCGTGCATCCAAATCCTTGAGCCAATAACCATGCCATTTGTGTCCACCATACCTACGTACTACATGGTATTTCTCCGCCATTTCAAAGTAAATTACTTGAGTGCTACCTTTCAAAATTCTATTCTTTGTCTTTGCAATATATAGCTCATGAGAAAAATAGTTTAAAAACTATTGTGGTGAAGAATATGTACTTATGTGTCTTATTTCTTAATAAGTTGCTTGTTGAGCGGTAACCATGTTTCTGGGGACGCCATCAACTCTTTTACCTTTGTTGAATATCATGTGAGTTGCTATGCATGTTCGTCTTGTCTGAAGTAAGAGCGATTTTCATGATCAAATGGTTTGAGTATGCATACTGACATTGGCATCCCCAATGGGCCTGCCGAAGACGGTACCCGGGGTTTATTGAAGACCCACGACTCGATGAATAAGAAGAATCGGAAGCCCAAGTTGATATTAAGGAAAGTTAGAAGTTGTATTAGAAGATGATGTTTGTAATCTTACGGGATGAGTTGGAAACCTTCCCGGACTTTGTAACTTGTACAATACGAATCCCTCGGCTCCACCTCCTATATAAGGGGGGGTCGAGGGACAAAGAGATCATCGAATCATTGTCTCCCAAACCCTAGTTTTCATAATCGTCGAGTACTTTTCGGCTGAAACCTTCGAGATCTACTTGCCCTCTACTTCCAACTAAACCCTAGTCTACAACCTGTAGGCATTGATAAGTTAATCCCTTGTCAATTGGCGCCGTCTGTGGGGATTAGAGTTGTCAAGGATCTGATCTCGATGGCACGTTCAAGATCGTCGACTTCATCAACTGCAAGCAACGCAATGGATCGAGGTAAACAGATCGCAACTGGTCCTGTCGATTTTGTTCCTCACCCGCCCTCCCGTTTGGATGCATATGCGTATCTGGAGGAGCCTATGGAGATGACGTTCGGAAGATTCCACTTTCGCGTCGAGAAAGAGGGAGCGTATCGTCTCGAAATTCCGATTTCGTCGGGATTGTCGGCGGTCGATTCCGATTCTCCGAACTCAACATCGTCAATCGAGTCAGGCGAAGAAGAGACTTCATCGCCACGCTTCATCAGCACCAGGGCAAGCGAAAATCTCGCCAAGATCTTCAGCGACATGTCCTTCGAGTCATCCGCGGACTCCTATATAAGCGATGACTCGAGCAGCGTCGACAGCTTCAATTTCATCGACAAATCCACTACAGTGGGCAAGGTCTTCGCCAATCTTTATGATGGTGTCACCAAACATAGCACAGATCTGAATACAAAATACCATCAGATTTATGCCATCGGAGAGCCAAGTCGTGATCAGGAGGAAACATCTGAGGCTTTCGACGATCTGGGAAATCCATACGTCGATCCCTCTAATTTACGACAAGGTCTAGGCAGTAAATATATCGGACCTGAGCCTCGCGATAGAGTTGTAACATCCCAAATTTCAAATAAAAG